>NC_092808.1:57752011-58052844 GCF_040954645.1 Diabrotica undecimpunctata | reverse complement strand
AGCTTTGACTAATGATGTTCCAATAAGAAGTTCGACAGCTAATTTCCTATACCACTTCACGCCTCGTCTTAAAGAAGTAGCATACGCTTTCATCTGATCGGAGAGGTCAATAAAAGCTTTATGATTATTGTAATCAACAACAGTGGACGGTTTTTCCGTTTGCTTGCGCCCAGAGGAAACTTGTAGAAGCTCTGAAGTATGTTTTGTGCTCAATGTCAAAACATCACGTTTGTCCTTCCATTTTTGAATTACTATTCCAGTATTACTTTCAGCAGCTACTGTCTCACTTTTTTTGAGTTGCTTTTGTATAATATCTTTTGGATTAAATTTTCGATTAGCTCTCAGTGTTCCCACCAGATGAGTTTCTTTTTCTAATAATGAATGAGCTAAAGAAATACTGGTGTAGTAATTATCGGTATAAATAGTGCGTCCTTTGTTCAATAAATCTTTTGCCAGTGTAAGAACTATATTTTCAGAAGACGATTGACCTTCTACTTTATCTTGTCCACAATAAACTGTTAAGTTGTAGGTATAACCCTTTTCAACACATAGTTTATACAGTTTGATGCCGAACTTGTGTCTCTTATTTTTAATAAATTGCTTAAAATTTAAACGTCCTCTAAAAGGAACTATAGTTTCGTCGATACAAAAAGACTCTTTTGGAGTGTAATATTTTTGAAAATTTTTCAGAAGTTCATTCATGAGAGGTGATATTTTTTGCAATCTTTCATCCGTTATCTCTTCATTGTTGTGAAAATGCCACATCCTCAACAATATTTGAAACCGGTTTCTTGGCATTATTGAACGTATAGAATTTTGGTATAATGTGTTTTGAGACCAATAACACTCCAGTGTGGAACACTGAACTAAACCCATCCAGAAGAGAATACCAATAAATTTTTTCATCTCACTGGCTTCTGTATTATACCAATTTTGAATCCTTGCTTTTGGTGCGTTTTCCTTCTCTTTACATTGGGAAGCATATCTATTAGTTTCGATGACCATTAAATTTATAATTTCATTCGAGAAGAATAAAGTGTAAAAATCGTATGGGGTTCTGTTGTAATAATCCCCATATAACTGAATATCAATACCGCACGTTGGCTCTCTAAAAACAAACTGTTTCAAATTTCGACCTGTCACAATATCCCAAACCAGATCTCCATCAGGCTCCTTATTTTTATTTTGGTCGCTGTCATCATTGTTGCTGTCTGTAGTATTATTTTGTATTACATATTCAATTGTTTCCATCAATGTGTCCCCCACATTCTCGTCTTCGATTTCTAATTCATTTCTGTCCAAATTTATAGGTTCTGAAGTGGCAACTTTTAGACGTTTTTTTGTAGAAATTTCTTCGTCTGATGATTCACCACTGCTATCAGGAATATATTCATCAGAAGAACAATTATCCTCAACTATTTCCTGCTCATCTTCATCAGAGAGGGCCTCCTAAAATACAATAATATTAGAATACTTTTCCCACTTATAAAATATAGTGAATTTATTACCTGCCATAAAGATTCTAACCGGTTTAGCTCCTTCTCGTAGTTCTTCTCGTCTCATATTCACTCGATACAGTAAACAAACGATATTGCACTGATAAGCATATAATTACTACTGACTCTGACTGACAAATTTATTGCAACTATCGAAATATACAGTTATCCCTCCCATTTAGTGTCGTTTACATGTCTGAATATTCGACCTTGTACCAAGCAGCCGCATTGGCTTCACGCGGCCATTAGAACTACATCTTTGTTTTAGGGCCGCGAGTAGCACATGTGGCTTCTCTTCAAAATTTGCAAAAAAACGTATGGTTTACTGAATAATATGATCAAAACTTAAAAGTATTTATATGTTTATATCGAATTGTGCACAAAAAACATAACGGCCAGAGGGATCATTTTTTTACGTACCATTGTGGCAGCCAACCTGGTATTATTATATTGAATTATGTTGCAGTGTATTGTATTGTATTTTTATATTAATAACAAAATAAACAATGAATTTTACTGCAGAGTATGTGTAAAAAAATTTTTGCATTCAACTCCTTTCATACATATATGAAAATAAAAATATACATTTTCATCACAATCTTGATTCAATCCTTCATTTACTATACTCCTATTACAGGTCAAATGTTGTTTACTAATTGTTAGTAAGTTGTTATTAATTCTGTTTCTCTTTCTGCTATGTCTTACCTATAGCATTACATATGTAATGATTGTGCAGATTTACTCCCAAATAAATTTGTAACGGCAAATGCATGTATAGAAGTGTAACTTCTACCGACAGTCCCACCGGACTGCCACACCCGTTTTTTTAAGGAAAGAGTAATATTAACAACTAAGTTAGGAATGTAGTTATTGATGTAAATTGTTTGTTGAAAATAAAGTGTTGTGTTATATTATTAAAAGTTATTTATATGTATTGTAGAGATAGATTTTAAAAACTTGTAATATTTATTTAAATAATTAATCTTGAACAGGCATTATAGTAACAAGGTAGAATAAGATACAAGTTTTTGATGTTAGTTTAGATGAGCAAACGATTCAAGATATATTTATTAAGTAAATAAACATCAGATCTTGGTCTTTTTTGGAAGAGAGAAAATAATATTGTGATGTTAGATAGTAAAAAATAAAAATAAATTTTTAAGAATTTTAAAGAGGCAAACAGAACACAATCGACAGACAAAAACATACATTTAATTTAAAACAGGAAGTAGATTGTAGGGGGTGCACTACATTACTTATAATATAGGCGGAGGTTAAAGTATGACAGTTCTTTTTCTTTATGTCAGTATTGTAAATATGGTCATCGATTTATATTATGTATAGTATACAAAACTGAATTTGATATACCTAGTAACTAAATATTTAAATATACATTGTAATCTAATTTATGAATAATATTGGCAAACTCTCTACAAAGCCTAAATTATTAAAGGTCTTAATAAACATTTGGTAATGAAATATTAGAATTATTGTCGGTCTGTAAAAACTATATGTAATGGTTTAAGTAAATTTCATTTTAAATCTTTAATTATAAAAAAAAGAGGATAATCAATGGCTTAATCTGCAAAACAGCCAACTCCATTTAGGCAAATTTTTCAGTATAAACATAAAACCGTTCAGTTCATGAATAATTATACTTACGGTTAATTACTAAATCTTAATTCTTTCTTGTAATGCTTGGTGTTAATAATAATTAATCAAAAATAACTTTGTTTGACCTTAAACTTTTTTTGCGCCATAAAAGAAGTTAGCTTATTTACATACTCAGTAAGAAATATAAAAAAGGAGTTAGCCTGTTTTTTTGAACATATTTTAAATCAAATAAGAACTAAAATTCAAAAGTATCAAGAAAAAATAAAAAATTTACAGTATAAAAAACTTAGATTGTTAAAAAAAAATGTTTATTTATGAAATGACAGAAGCAAATTCTTCAGCGAAAACTCCACCTTCTGACTCATTCATTTTTAAATCCAATGCACAAAAATTATGCACATTAAGTTTAGATTTGTAATACAGTGATGATACACTAGATTTCTAAGTCTATTCACATTATAATATCTACCTTAACATATTTGTTAACAGTAGTCACTTTACTTTATATATATATATATATATATATATATATATATATATATATATATATATATAATATATATATATATATATATATATATATATATATATATATATATATATATAATAAAGTGACAAAATAATAATAATAATAAATAAATAAATAACACAAACAATAATTTATCAATTGACATTTAAAAGAGTTTTGTCAGAATAATATCATTTATGTATTTAGAATAATTAAGTGTTTTTGGATGTACAGTAATTTTTTAAATTTTTAAACATAAAAATAGGTTTTGTATATTAAAAAAGATGAGAGACTGTGATAAATTTTATCAACATTATAATACATCTTCGTTGATACAACCTCTTTTAGTTTGTAAGTAGTGAATTTTTTAATTAATTATACCAACGCCAACAATTTATTCATCACATTTGTAGCTCCCTGATGAAGGACATAACCAATGTCCGAAAGCTTGGAATAAAGATTCAAAAGAGTACACGTTTTATTTTTTATTGCTGCAAACCCAATATTTAACGTTTACTTCCTTACGTTGTCAGCAAATACTTCTGGTTCATTATATATATATATATATATATATATATATATATATATATATATATATATATATATATATATATATATATAATATATATATATATATGTTTATATTTTAATTCATGCTTTTATTTTATCTTGGTGACTTTCCGTACCACGTAAAGTTATTGCAATAATAAAATTTTATATAATAAGAACATATTTCGAACCAGGTGAACTATATTAATATATGTATGTGTAAATTACACCAATATTTATTAAATTGAGGTACCATACCACACAAATACTGATAAATAATTTAGTTTTTAGATAGATAGCGCACGAGTTGCATGGTATCTGTCGAAAAAAAATTATGGTAGTGTGTATACTAATAGAAAAATTAAAAAATTAAAAAAAAATTTAACATACTACTTTACTATTGTTAGTGATATGTGAAAAATGGAAAAAAAACTAATATAGAAAAGGCTAATAAAAAAGGATTACATTGCAAATTTCACTAGGTCAGCGCGTGTTCTAGTTACACCGATATTTTCAATGTCATAAACAAACATGTCATTATTACAAGGATTTTAAATTTTTAAATTGAATTGGGTTACTTAGATCTGATTTCTGGATGCTTAATTAAATCCCGTTACAACAGTGCGGTCCCTATGTAGCTTTTAGTTGTACGGATGAGTAGTGGTGAACAAGGATCCACAAATTTATCAGGGAGCTGCTCTCTTCAAAATAAAGAGAGGAGAGTAAACTTGCAAAAGAATTTTAAAACAAGCGAGTAGTAGCTCGGTGGGGTTCGAACTGTCGTAGGCCGAAATAGAAGCAAATGGAGGATAGACAACATGAGAGAGATTTCCGTCTCGCTAAGGCGGGGGGTTGAAAGTCTTTGGTGGTTCGTGTGAGTGTGGTTTTCCCAATGAATGTGTGAAAGAAAGAATGGGAATCGGGTGATAGTAGAGCATCAGGAGAGATGTTCTGCCCTAACCAGTCCATCCATCCTGACGTGTGGAGTGACAGAGAAGGGGTTTTTAGTTGGACGCCGACCGTCTCGGAGTGGTGACAGGACGAAGTGTCAAAGGTCTAACTCCCTCGGGCATCTCGTCTTGACACAACTTTGTTGGGGTATTAGAAACTTGCTACTACTAAAAATTATAGCTTTTAGTTGTCCTTTTCTAGCATTCCCTCAGGAACGTATTGGTAATAAAGCAGATGGTCGGTTTGAAGAAATCCCAGTTTTTCAGGTAGTTCTTGGAGGATAATCTTTCTGACTAAGCAGCCCCCTGTAAGATGTTAGATGGTTTCTTGGGCTTGGGATCCATATCGGCATTTGTCATTTTGGACTTGAAAGTCTTTAACAATATATTTCAGGTAATTTTTAGTGAAATGAGTAATTTTAGTAGAATGACAAGTAGAAAACCCTTAGTCTCGAAAAACATTTTTCCTGTTGACAACCAATAGTTGTCTTGTCAAATGTTAACTGTCAAATGGGCGACATGGGCGACATCTCATTGAGATGTCGCCCATGCAGGGGTTTACTCATTGAGGTGTGCATTTTTTCTTGCTTAGGTAGGTAATTTATGCGCATTTCTTGTTCCCTTAGTCTCAGCGGCGTTGTATTATCTACTGCGCAAATTACTGGATGTAAAGTAGATGTCTTAGCCTACATCTCAGGTGAGTTCTTAAAATGGCATCCTTTTATCTAACTGCTCACCTATGTTTATAAATCCTCTTCTCCCTTGATATTGCCGTAATGTTGTTCTCTCTACTGCACTGCGTGGATGGTGTTTTTGCGCCTTTGTGAGAAGTTTTTTTTACTCTCCGCTTGAGACTCTCTATATCCATTTTTGATCACTCTATAATACCAAATGAGTAGTTAAGCGCCGAACAGGCGTACGTATTTAATGCCTTAAATCAATTTTAGCTACAAAGATATGACCAATTTAGCTCTAAGATATGACCTCTTTAGTCTTACTCTTCGCACATACTCAGAAGTTCGGTTTTCATTGAACAGAACCAAAGTGGTCATGAAAGGTCGCTATATTATTATCGACTTTATATATTTTCAATATATCTATATGCCATTTATGCGGCACTGAATCAAGGACCGATAATAGTCAATAATAAGTTGATTTCTGCAACCCATGGAACCCTTAGTGCATCTTTTCACAGTATTGGTAGATACGCCGAGCTACACAGGATGTGACCAATTTATACAAAGTTGGAAGACAAGTAATTGGGCGGTACTTGACTGAATCTTGGGTATAATTTTGCTCCTTCGGTATTAGAGATTCACTTGTGTAAGAAATGATGGTATTTTCTGAGTGTTAGAGATAACATAAATATTCAAAATTGATAGGCACTCATGAACATTCCAAAACTTCTTTAACCAGAAGTTTTAAACTCCGTCTGGTCCAGGAGATTTTTAGTTATGAAGCTCTTTGATAGTATTTAAGATCTCTTTAGTGGTAAAGGTTTTTGTAAGGAATATTGTTGTAATGCTGACAGTTGTTCGTTATGTCTTCAACCCATCCAGCATTGGTGTTATGAGTAGCTATCGTTGAAAGCTAATTTCCCCAAAACTACTAAATTTCTTCTTGGCTTGGGTATAATTTATTTTTATTTTCCACTGTGTGTTGGTTTTTGGATCATGTCGTAAGTGTCTAAGACTGTTAGACAATATTTCTTTAGCTCTCTTATTGATTTTTCTACTTTATACTCCTCGTATGTATTTTGTCATTTGTCCAATATCCCTACGCAGTAATTCAATATTCCTTAGCAGACGTTTTACCCAGAGTGCTATTCAAGTCCAGTCCTTCCAATGTTGGTACCCCTTCGTATTCTGATCTTAATAGGCATTAGCAGGCGTAACATTAGTAATTTCTGTTGCTGCGCAGTAAATCAGTATATGCAAATATTCCAATGTGTGGGCTTTTGTGATATAATTAGGTAGGACTCGAACATTCACAATTTGTAACAGTAAGTTTCTTAGATGAGTTTATTTTTGGTATCGGTGGTCTGCTAAGTGGGTTTGTTCCGCTACACTCTTGTGTGGTACACGCGAGTTCGTTAACAGACTATTGTGCAACTTGTTATTGTCCTGCTGCGTATTAACAGGTTAAGTTTCTCGCATGGCAAGCTCAAGAATCTTGAGAATATTGAGAATTTTGAGTTGTCTTATTGGTAGACATACTGGTTTTAAAATTTCTAGTTAGTTGTCTCCTGCCAGTAACTAACTTCTGGTTAGTTGTCAAGTTTATCTACCTTACGAAAATACAACAACTCTACTTTAAATGTAGCATGGTCATAGGAAACACTATTTCTTTAACACATACCTTCTCCGATGATCGAGAGAGGGACCCAATGACACCTAGAAAACAGCTTACTGATTTGATATGAGATATGGGAATATCCAAAAAGGTTTTACAGTTCTTATCGTCAGAACCGTACAAAAAAACTTGCTTTAAACGAGACCTGCTAAGATATTCTGTTTTAATAAAAATAGTGTCTACAGGATTTTTGAAGTGATGGTGGGTGTGTACCTTGTCACAACAATTTAAAGTATTAAAGATTTTCTTTGAAGTACATTACCATGTCCACCAACTATTGAAAAACTTCACTAGGTTACAACATAAGCCTAAAAATTGTATTTTTACAAAGCCATCTTGACAATTTTTCGGAAAAATCTTGGTGATTCCATTAGGATTTGAATATTATGTAAGGCACATATTATGGTAAATGGAACATACATACAATTTACGACTATTTTGAGATAGATAGTCAATAGATGTATCGTACTAGAAGCTTTACAAGCGATTTTTATCTTATTATATAATTATGTTTTCTTGTATTATTGTCTTATTATCTTGAGGTGCTTAAGATCGGATGCGATCTAATTTTTACGGAATGGTATATTCAGCAGTGGACTTAAAACGGTTAATAATAATGATTTATTGATAGTTCCTTACTTAAACAATGATTTCTTCTTCTTTTTCTTCTTTCTTTTCTTCTTCTTCTTTTCTCAACCATGGTGTATTGTGGTTGTTTCTTTTGTTCAGTATGACTTTGCGTTTTACGCAAAGCCCAGCTCACATTTATATCAATGAATCGTAAGCAGTGAATAGTAAGTAGTGAAGAATCGTAAGTAATGAAGAACATCGTAAGCGACAATAAAGTATAAAATGCTTTTTTGGTCTCATACGATTGTTGGTGTTGTTCTACATCAGTCCTCATAAAACATCGTAAGCTAAACGTACTTGATGTAGAACAATAATGTTTTATTTTGTATCGTAAGCGCTTATTCGGTAAGCCGTCCTAAGAAATTGTAACCGAAAATTATCGTAAGCACCAGTTGATCCCTACAAAATATCTTATGCGACATGAATTTGTGTCGAATACGATGGAGTGGAAGGCGTTTACGATACCCGACTCTGGATTGCTGATAATAGTTCTCGCCAAAATAAAACGGTTAGTAGTAGGTAATAACCACGTGTATAAAGTGTATCAACATAAAACTTTACAAATTAATCGTTATTATTGTTATGGTGATTATTTACAAGATTATTTGTGTGCCATTTTTTATTATTTTGGTGAGTTAAATGCTTAATAATTATTATTTTATTGATTGTTATTGTACAAAACTTTTGTAGATTAAGTATGGCTTATTCTTCAAGAGATTAAAAAATCCTAATGGCATTGGAGAATGCTGAAAAGAACAGTGTTCCAAAAGCTTTAGAAAACAATGATAAATTTGCCATTATTGAAAACATCGAGACTGATTGCCCTGTTTTAAATATTTCTAATCATCTTGATAACACATATACTCCTAGTAATCCATTGGATTTAGAAGAGTTGGTTGACATTGCTAACATTCCGATTATTCTTGTAGAGGACAGTATTAACGTCATCGTTTCTGAAATAAAATCTGATAAAAATGATTATGATAATTCTCTATCTGAAAAATCTGATATCTACCATTTGAATTAAATTGATCTAAATCAAGATCAAAAAAATTATAAAAACACCAAACAAAGACGTTTGATAAATTATTCGAGTTCTGATTCGGAAACATTTCTGCCTTTTGGCAATAATTCCCAGAAATAAAAAAAATTAAAAGGTTTGACTTCGATTATTCTTTCCAAGACAAACAAGGACTCTGATTTTTTTCTTTTCAAGCTCTGATTCTAATCACATTTCTGCTAAATTTTCAGATAAGGTAGGCGATGCTGATGTAAAAAAAATAACAATAAAAAACATGTCAAGTCTGCTGAAAAGGTGTTTGGTGCCACAAAATCTGTTTAGGAAAACCCATGCAAAAACAAAGCTTGTCAAAACTCATGTGCCAAAAATTTCATTGAACAACGTCATAAGATTTTTACTGCGAGTTGGGTAGCTATCAAAAACAAAGGGATTATCTTTTACTGCGTATGAAAGAAAAAACAATTAAAAGAAGGCGACCAGGCACTGAATCAAGAAGAAATCGAACATTTAAATATTTTATTGAATGAGATTAAACAAAAGTCGCAGTATGCCAACAGTTCCTTTTAAAAACATTGTGCATATCGCAAATGACAGTAAGATACACCAAAGATAATGTAATTGCCGAAATATTTGCTAAAAAGGATGAAAGAGGCAGACATGATCCTGCTCACAAAACTAAAACTCTGGATAAAAATTATGTTCACGAATTTATAAAGCAGTTACCAGCAGTACCCTCTCATTACTGCAGAGCAAGTACATCTAGAAAATATTTACCTACTGAGTTAGGAAATGTTTTTTTATATATATAGAATTTTCGTAAAGGATCAGCAAGAAAACCATAATCTGCAAAGAAAAACTTTTTCCTTAAAAGTATTTCGTTTCGTTTTTTATTAGGAATTCAATGTTGGTTTTCTATTACCAAAGAAGGACAAATGTAGCATGTGTGAGTCAAAAAAGGATAAAGATATTACGTTTACAATAGAAGAAATAGCAAAACATGACAACAATTTGAAAGATAAAGATGAATGAAAATCACAATTTCTTTCGGATCAAACACTTTCAAAGCAAGATACTAGTTATTTATGTGTTAGTTTTGATCTTCAAAAAGTTTTAAACGCCCATCACGGAGACAACTTATTGTTGTATTATTCTCGTAAATATGCCATATACAACGAAACTGTCTATGAAAGTGGAAGCAAAGGTGACCAAAGGCTTTTTGCTACCTCTGGGGTGAAACAGATGGTAATCGTGGTAGTAATGAAATAAGTACAGTTATTTTTAATTACTTCAAAGAAATTAATGAGAGGAAATATGTCAAAACAGTGGCTTTGTATTGTGACAGTTGTGCTGGTCAAAATAAAAATAGAGCCATGTTAGGCATGTTACATACATTCTTAGGATCATTAAAAAATATATGTAACATTAAAATATCATTTCTTTTTCCTTTCCTGGCCACACTTATATGCCTATAGACTCAGTGCATACTTCTATAGAACGATTCATTTGCAAACGTATTGTATGGGATCTTCCGAATGGCCAACATTAATTGCAAATGCAAGAATTCACCCAAGGCCGTTTAAAGTCATTGTTATCAAAAATTTAGAATTTGAAGATTGGAAGACAACGGCATCGCATAATTTACCTAAAAGTATTAATAAGAGGAGTGATGGTCGCGCCTTCTAAATTAGCAAAATAAGAGTAGCATATTTAAAGAAAGGAGAAGAAGACGATATAAAAATAAGATATTCGTATTGCGATTCCGCTGATGCGCACATTCTGCCGATTTCTAGCAGACCAATAGCCAAAGGTAAGACTTATAAAGTGGTTATTTTTAACTTGTAATACTATTGTTAGGCGATGCAGGCCTTACTAGACCGAGTGCGAACTGTGAGCGTAACATACGGACTGAACCTTAATATTAAGAAAACTAAATTCATGGTTGTCAGCCGTACAAATTTAGATCCCGGGGCACTAATGGCAGGTAGCGAAGAGATCCAGAAAGTCGACAGATTCACTTACCTCGGAACTACCCTCAACGTACAATGGGACTACGCTCAAGAGATTAGATCCAGAATTGAAATGGCACGGTCTACATTTATTAAGTTGAGATCCTTGCTGTGCTGCAGTGATCTCAGTTTGGGAACCAAGATGCGAATAGTGAGGTGCTACGTTCTTCCAGTGTTACTGTATGGAGTTGAAGCCTGGACACTGACGCAAGCCACTGAAAAACGAATCGAAGCCTTCGAGATGTGGATATACAGAAGGATACTAAAAATATCTTATGTGGACCATGTCACCAACGTTGAGGTCCTACAGCGCATGACAAAAGAAAAAGAAGTGCTTAATTTAATTAAACAACGCAAGCTTGAGTACCTCGGCCACGTGAAGAAAAATATCGAATTCTTCAACTTGTTATGCAGGGTAAAGTATTTGGCAGAAGAGGACCGGGACGCCGTCGTATCTCGTGGTTGAAAAATCTCCGACAATGGTTTGGGATGACCTCAGCGGAGCTGTTTCGCAGAGCAGTCAACAAAACCATGATAGCCTTGATGATCGCCAACATCCGGACCGGATAAGGCACTGAAGAAGAAGAAGAATACTATTGTTACTACAGTTTTTAGGCACATCAAGAAATAAAACGCAAGAGGTCAAAATTCTATAGCTCTGCGAAAATCGTGTAATTCCCGAAAGATTCTCGAATGAGTATAAAACTTTAAAAGCGAGAACAGATGTACCAGATGCCTTAGCAGAAACAGACGAAGAAGAAATAGAAATGCACATTATTAATAGTATTCTATAAAATAAAATTTCTGAATTTTCGGTTTTGTTTATTATTGAATAACTTTTGAGGTAACTTAATATTAACAATATACTTTATTGACGCTTACGATGTTCTGTCAAAAAGCCATCGATATGGACAAAACATCGTATGTGCATCGTAGGTTACATTTTAAGCAAAAAGTTTGCTTGACAGAACATCGTAAACGACAAAATAAATACAATTAATTGTCCATTTTTCCAATTTTGACCTTTAAAACAATTCTTGGGAATGTAGAAACCTACTGTAAAATTTTTGTTAAATTTCATTTTAAAAGAAAGTAGTTATTAAAAAAAAAATCCATTGATTATGTTCGATGTCGTCTATTTGTTTCAGCTGTATCTTCTGTGCTAGCCCCCTTTGGTACATTTCTCTTGTAGAGTTGTTCCACAGTGATTCTACATCGAATCTTTCCTCGGTGATTTCCTGTATAAAATGTTTTGGTGCTATTTTCATTCTTATTTTTGATAGTACTAGTGTGTGTTCAGTCCCTGCGTCTGCTTATTTTAAAGTATGGATATCTAGAATCTGCTTTGGGTTGATTTTTCTATTAGTAACTATAAAATCAATCATAGATTTGTGCCCCTGGAGTTTTCAAATGTATATTTATACTGGAGCTTACGGTCGAAAATTATTAATTTTCAGTTCTCTTCAGTTTTTTTTTATTGTGTAATGGCTTTGGCATAGCCAATTAGCCAGACTATTTGTGGTAGTTACAATTTTTGATTTTATACCTAAACCTATTTATAATATAAATTTACAGGAAGTAATATGTTCGTATACACATTCAATTTTTGACATATTTACAATTTTTAATTTGAATACCTAAAACTACTTATAATTTAAATTTACAGGATGTTATGTATTCGTAGATACATTTTAATATCTGCTTATTATTTGAAAAAATAATTGTATTTAAATTGACAGGCAATGAACGATTTAGCTCAACTAGTTTATACTAATACATCATACATCATTTTGATACTTTATTTGTACTGTCCACACTCCAATATAAAGTGCTGCAGATCTCCCACTTTACCACAGAAGCAATATGGGTTATCAGTAATACCTATGCTGTGTTTGTATGCAGGAGTGAGTGCGTGGTTTGATCTTATTCTGTTTATTGTTTTTATAAATAACCTATTTGTCTCATATTTGAACCATCTCTCACTGGGTATTAGTGGTTGGCAAGCTCTAAAGTTTATTCCAGTTGTACTTTGGTTGTATAAACGTTACCATCTTTGTTTGCAGTTGTTTCTACTGATATTATCTATGTCTGCTACTGGAAAAGTATGTTGTTTATATTATGTTTGGTTAAAGCTGCAGATTTAGCTAATTTGTCGACTTCTTCATTTCCTAATATTCCAGAGTGTCCTTTTACCCAACAAATAATAATCGAGCTACCTGCGGAAATAATATTATAATGTAACTTCTTTATTTCCATCTCAATATGGTTTAGGTTTTTTGTGGTTTTGATAGAAGTGAGTTTGTCCATAATGCTTCTACAATCAGTCAAAATGATATAATTATTCATACCAATAGAGGCTATATATTTTAACGCAAGAAATAAAGCTGATAGTTCGGCAGTATATATTGAAGCTTCATTGGGTAATCGACATGATTTTTTGTAATCAGAATTCCAGTGATATATTGCACAATCCGTTTTATTTTGAATTTTAGAGCCGTCAGTAAAAATATGTTTAAATGCAGGCCACTTATCATATATACTTCTTGGAAGATTTGAATCCATATAATATGTTTCTATTATCTTAGAGAAGAGAGTCTTAGGAGGTTGTCTATAAATTGGTGGTATTTTATTTTGCTACAATTGTTCTTTATATATTGTTAGTTTCCTATAACTTTCAACGTATATGGGAGTTTTTTTGTTACGCCAATATTTATGGCTTAGGTCTAATATATTCAAGTTACGAATATTTTTTAAATAGCTGGAGTTTTTTTATATAGCTCTAGCTACAAACTTATCTGTACAAAACTGTCTGCGTAGTGTAAGGGGTGGCTCTTTAGCTTCAATTTCAATAATACTAATAGGAGTAGATTTTAAGTAACCAAGACATAGCCTCAAACATTTATTCTTTTGGGTTTCAATTTTATTAAGATGTCCTGTTGACGCAGACCCATATAAATGACAACTATAATCGAAAATTGGTCGAATCATTGAGCTATAAAATAGCAATGCAATATTCGGGTCAGCTCCCCAATTGGTTTTACAAAATGCTCTTAGGATATTCATGGAGTTTCCGATTTTTTTATAATAGAATGAATTTGATCTTTCCATAACAGTTTACGATCCAAATATGTGCCTAGATATTTTACATAACTTTTGATTGGAAATTCTATTTTTCCTAATTTAAAGTTACCTTGGGGAGTTTGGCGTTTTTTGGAAAAAAAAAACAAATTTCAGTCTTTATAATTGTCATTTATAAGCCTAGAGAATGGTAATCACTTTTTACACAATCTAGTGTAGATTTGAGTTGACGCCTACAAATTTCAAGGGTAGTATGGGAGGTATTCAACACAACATCATCTGCAAACTGCAATATATTAGAGTGTGGAGGTACTATCTGTTCTAGATCTATATTATACCTACAATGAAAAAAGAAGTGGACTTAAAATACTACCCTGTGGTATACCTATATTCGTTAGCCTTGGCGCTAAAAATGTCTCATTTATTTTTAAGTAAGTCCATCTATTCTTGTACAAGACCATAATGAAATTTGAAATTTTAAGTGACCTTCCAAAATATAACAATTTCTTATGTAGAATATATAAATTTATGTTATCAAATGCAGAGGTTACATCTATAAATGCTGCAGCTGTTGATTAATGATTTGTGAAATTGATCTGAACAGAGGAAACTAGTGAAGTGAGAGCATCCTGTGTAGACCTGGATTTCCGGAAGCCATATTGAGATTTGGGAAGGATATTTTCGGATTCAAGCCAGTATTCAAGCCGATTTTTGATTAATCTCGCTAGAGTTTTTAGTATACAAGAACTTAAAGATATAGGTCTGTAAGACTCAACGTTGTTCTATGGCTTTCCTGGCTTCTTTATAGGCAATACAATATAGTCCTTCCATGTTTTGGGAATTAAATTCTCATTTTGCCATATATTGTTAAAAATTTGTAATAATAATGATTTGTATTCTGTGGGTAAAAAATATAACATAGAGTATTATATACAGTCCATCCCTGGAAACGAACTATTATTTTGTTTGAGTCCATAATTTAATTCCCACAATTCAAATGGTTTTTCTAGATTGGATTATTCTCTGGAAACGGTGACTGTAACTTCGTTTATTTGATTTGGTACCCAACGAGGTGAAATTTTCAAGTGGAAATCTTCTATCCATGCAGCTTCGCAGTTTATCTGGAGTTTATTGGACTGTTTTTGGTTTTTGTAGCGATGTACTTTCTTCCAGACGTCGCTGATTGGACTGTGGGAGATAAGGCTTTCGCAGTAGTTTATCCAACTTTGTTTTTTTTTATTTTTAAAATTTCTTTCTGCTTATGCATCCAATTTTTTGTATTCAATTAAATTATGAATATTGGGATTTGTTTTATAACGTCTATAGGCTGTTTTACGGTTATTTGCAGCTGTTTCGCAGTTATTATCCCACCATGGTTTTGGAATCTTTTTTGTAGGATATATTTTATTTTTTGATACTTTTGGAATAGCAATGGATGCGCATCTATTTATTTTATTGACTAATTCTTCATAAGTTTGAGGAAGTATTTCTGAAGAAAAGTTGGATGAATACAGATTCTATTTTGCTTCATTTAGATTCCATCTTTTTTGTGTATTGTTACCAGGTGGTTTTGCTTGTTTGGAATTTTCTAAGGAGATGGTCAAGGGTAGATGGTCAGAACCATGTGGATCTTGAATAACAGACCAAGTTAATTTAGATATAATGTCCTGGGTGCAAATTGTTATGTCGATTGCTGATGGACTGGAACTCAGTGCAAGAGTTGGAGAACCATTATTTAAGTATAATAGATTACATTGTTCTATCGCCTCTAATAAAACTTTACCGCAAGTATCATTAGTTTCGCATCCCCATGCCATATTGTGAGCGTTGAAGTCTCCTCCAATGATGAATGGCGGAGGAATGTGTTGAAAAAAATGTATTCAGTATCTATATCTCTAATTATACCCTGTCTATGTAGTATAAACTTCGGAACGTAAACATCAAAATTGTTGTTTGTAAATAATGAGCAAGTTTTTTGATTGATAAAAAAATTGGCCGATTGATAGTCTAAATTTAATTCTGATTCTATTCTTGCCGATTGAATCAATACTAGTAATTTTCTTACCTAAATTTCGAAAATTTGATAGTATAATATCACCGATTTTGATGGCATTTATCTTACCTTTAAAATCAGGAGTATTATTTTCTATATATACATGAAAAGGACCTGTATCACTGCTCTGATATAGAAATTGTTATCTTACATTTTCTGTAGAATTATTAGAAGTTTTACTACTTACAGCTTCTCCGTTGTTTTTTGAGTTACAGTCCTAGGTGTTGTTTATATTGGATTTTATTCTTTCTATATTAACATCTTCCTCCATCCGGCTAATATCTGGAGGTTTGTCTGGTGGTCTCCCCGCATAATCCATATCAAGTTTTTAATAACTTAACACTTTAACACTTTGAATCTATCTTACACTTATTAACACTTATCGTATCCAAACAGTAACCCCCAATGGGGGTAAAATAAATTCAAATACACTGAACTTTTATATTTTTCTTAGTCACAAATTGTTTTACAAAAAACTTTTCACTTTATATAGAGATAACGTTAATGAGCTTCGAACGACAAAACAACTTCCTCGTACAAAGGCCACAACTGGACTGATGTTTTTCAGTTTTCAGTATTATTGATTCCAGTTGCTTGTTCTCCATTTGCGTTGACACGGTTTTCATTATACCTTTATTTTACTCCTGGAACTATTTTATTTCCGATTCGTATAATAACGTTACTCATAAGAATTAAGGGTTCTTCATGGGGTATGTCATCCAGGATGGATTACAGTTGTTCGTAGAATGCCTCTTGTTCCTCGTTAGGTTTGCAGTTCTCGAGGCTATAGATAGATATAAAATTTCATTTTTGGTAGTATATTGTAATATTCATATGTATTATTTTTTCGGAGATATAGTGGCATTTATTTATGTTGTCTTGAAAGTATACCTACGCTGGCTCGTGCTCGTTGTTCTTTTTTTACTTCACTGTATGCTAGAAATAATTTTTTTATAGTCTCTTTGGCTTTTACATTACTTCTTGGTCTTTTGAATTGTACAAATGTCTATGTTTTTATTTATCAGTTCAGTTCTTTTATTATCTATTGGTCTTTCTTGTTGAAAGAAGTAATGTTCCATGTTGCTAATCTAATTGTGAGGTTATTTTTCCTTCCCGTTTTCCTTTTTTTTACGTGGTTTGTCATCTTGGGTTTCGTCTGGTTCTGAGGCTTTATATCGGATCTTTGGGCCTTGTTGTTTTTTACAATGGGTAGGATGCTAACCTGACCCATCAATCCTCCATATTTATCCGGGCTTGAGACCGGCTGTGGGCATAAACGCGGCTTCTAAGCTACTCGATCCAACCAGTCCTCGCGCTCATAACCCTCAGCCAGAGTTAAACAATGATTTCTGTATACATAATTTAACTTGCAGTAATATTTTTTTAAACAGCATGTTTTGGAAGTGTTCATGTTATTTTTCTTTATATGCGCAATTAGTATAATTTTTGAGATATACTGTATTTAAAACAACAAAATTTTTGATTCTCAGATAATTATACTTTATTGTTGTACATGTTCAAAGTTTAAAATCAATTTTGTGATATTAATCTTATTCCGCTTACAATACGCATAATTTTACAGTATTGTTTCATATCTAACGATCTTTATCTTTTAGTGGTATAAAAGATTTAGATACAAATCTTATTATATATATTATATTCAAATTGTAAAATTAATGAATACAAGCTATATTTTTGAAGACGTTCTATAGTATTTATCTAAATGACGTGTTTCACCATGTTTTGGACTCAGACACAGTTGAACCCGATACGATGAAATGGGAAAAATACATAAGTATCTAATACAACTTTAGATAAGAAAATAAAATGGGGAGAAACCTTGTACCCTTTAATGTACCCTTACCATATATGAACCCTTAATATGGGGGCGTGCGTTGAGGGCAGTCCGTCAGATTAGTAAAAAAAAAGATCCTCTGAAAAACTCGAGTACGTCAGATTAACACAAGATACGTTCAGTACATGAACAACAGTGTATATTTAAAAAATCTGACGATTTAAGCGCGGCGTAAGGAAACTGGCGAGTCACGAATTTGTAAAAAAACCTTCATCTTAAAATACTTGAGTGCGATTGAATTTATTTTTATTTTGAAGGAAATCCTTTAAGGATTACGGAAAAAATATACTTTGACGATGTTTATGCGGCAATATAGCTAAAACCATAAATAAAGTGTGAAGCGTACAGTTGCTGACTGAGAACTATATTTCCCTCTCGGCATGTCTCATTCAGCTGATCATAATAATAACGTGTTTGCTGTTGTAGATATGCGACACTTTAATTCGTTTGTTGTGTCTTAAAACAATTTTGTGAATTTATTGCAATAAGTTTTATATGCATTACAATAATGAGTAAGTGTGAAATGTGTATTGTTGTGGAAAAGAAACGTGAGAAAAAATTACCAAAAAATCTGCTTTTTGTGCGGATTAAATAGACTAGATAATGTCAACCATGCTAGATAGAAATAATAAATAAAACATATAAAGTATAGGAACACGTCGCAGCCCTTTTCATTAAATGTGCGTAACTATGACGCTGGTAACTTGCCACCTTGCCAATCAGAGCGACGGCAACACTTATTGCATACCCAATACATCGCATGCTTGTGGAGAAATGAGCACTGTTTTATCATTACTGAAATATTACCATCAAACTTCGGATGGAAAAATGTGGATGGAACAATAGAACCTTGGTTCGTCGGTAACCAATTTCCTGAGGCATACGAAAATATCGTCATAACACCTCACATTTTAGGAGACACTTTACATTCAGATCCGTTTTTTTTTTAATTATAATATAAAATTATTAAAAGATTGTAAAGTTCATAACCATTCTTACTTACAAAAACACGAGATGATAAAGAAATTGACCAAGTGGAAACCAACTTCGAAGACGAATCCAGTGAGGATGAACAATAAGATACTCTTTTTAATATAATTTTTTCTAGTTTTATATTAATCTTTTCTTATTGTCAGATTAAAAATGTTCCTCCATATAATTGTCAGATTATCATTTAGGACAACTAGGACATTAAGGTAAAAAAGGCTGGAATACCTGCCGCATTAATTTGAAATGAAACTATTCCCAAGAAGATTTTGCTCAAATATATATATATATATATATATATATATATATATATATATATATATATATATATATATATATATATATTTATATATGTGGATAAATGGAAAGTTCGATTAAAAGGAAAGGAATATCAGATGAGAGGTACGCTCTACAAATTTATAAGAATGCACAACATCTGGAATACATTTATTCACAAGGACAATTGGTGGAGTTGATAGCGCTTCACTTTGATGAAACCATGGAATATCATGTGACGTTACAAAACTATTATGATATAGACAGCCTATGCCAATTTTAACAGGTGCGGAAAGCACGTAGAAAAGAAAGATAGGAGCGGAAAAGTCACGACAGAAATCGAACACCACCACATTCGAATAGATTCCAAAATAACAACTATTTCATCAGATTCAGAGATAATTAAGAACACCACAGAAAAAATAGAAATAATAACACATACAATCAACACCGACCAGTAGCAAATGGAGAAAACACGAAAAATTATTACAACAATAATAGGAGCGGGCAATACCATAACAACAGAGTTGACCAAAATGGTTTTGGAAATAGTAGACTACAAAGAAGAGAGGTAAATCATATAACAACAGAACGCAATGAATATGAGGACCGAAATGATAATATACCAGTAGACAACATATCTCACGGTTTGTCTTTTCACGAAGGCGCCCACTAACTAAGAATCAGAGCAAACCCGGAAATTTTTGTCATCTACGCGAATTTATTAAGTTAACAGAAAATAGAGTAGAACATCAAATATTGAATTTAGTTTTGGTTGATGGATTTATTAAAGGTAAAATGGTACAGACACTCCTTGATACGGGATCAGAAATTAAGTTAATAAATAAACGTTTATTAGATGATTTAAATTTAAACCAGTTTATGTATAAAATTCCTTGTGGGCGTTAACAATAAGAAATTAACGGTTACTAATCAGGGCATAAGAGTGAAATCCACAAGGAAACTAAGTTCCTGTAGTTGGCTGTTTTTTTATACACCTTTTTATTAAGGATTTTATTGAAAAATTTTTTTATAAGAGTGAAAGTTAAATTTGAAAACAATTACTATTTTATGCAATTTGTTGTGATTGACAATATGAAATATGATAGGGTTGTGGGAGCTGACGAATTCGAGGATAAAAAGACTAACATAAATTTTGCTGAAAAATATGTTCAAATAGACCAGGATACAATTGGGATAAAAAGAAAATTTTTGGAGGATCAGTGGCGCACCCAGAATTTGTCTTAGGGGGGGGTTTTGAAATTTTTTTATGCTACCTCTATTTTGAGACCCTAAAATTTGGGTTTTAGTTTAATTTAAAGTACTAAAGATAGCGGTGCCAAAGATTAAGGTATCTATTATCCTGCCTACCAACTAAAACCACCCTCTCTTACTTGTGCGCAGTTGAGTGTCGCACGTACCGTACTCCGAAAGTGGGGTGGCCACTTTAAGGCTGACGACATTTTTGGAACACTATTTTCTCGTATCTAGATCTTATCTATTGTTCTGAAGCTATTTTCTTGTGGTATTTTAAAGTAATCACTATTTTAATGGGAATAAGCCACAATTGAAGGTTAAAATAAAGTTATTGACATTTGACATTAATCCAACTTGTAAATACCATACATTTTGGAGACGGCTATCAGAGAAGCAAGGCATGCTTCTCCTCCAAACCTCTCGATTCCATCGCTCTTCTAATTCTTTCATTCCATGAGCGTCAAGGTCTACCTCTTTTTCTTCTTCTAGAGGGCTTCCATTTGTGAAGTTTTTGGGGCCAACGTTCGTCAGGCATTCTCAATAGATGTCCAAACCATTTTGAACCCCTTCTTTCTATTCTGTCAATGACCATTTCTGTAGCATTAATGTTATTTCTTATAGATTCGTTGGTCTTCCTTTCCTGCCTTGATGTTATAGCACTTCTTCTCAAATAATCCATTTCAACTGCCAACAATCTTCTCTTCAGGTCTGCATTAATTGTCCATACTTCAGAGCCATAACAAAGAACTGATTCAACCATGGTTTGCCCTATTCTTTTTTTGTTCCTTTTGTAAATGTTTTGATCCCACCATAAGGAGTTCAGACATCCTACAATTTGACGTCCCTGATTAATTCGTGTTTAATTTCGGTTTCTTCCCAGCCGTTCTTAGCAATGAGTGGAATTAAATATTTAAAATTTTCCACTAGTTTGATTTCCACGTCCTCGTCTATCAACACTTCAAACCTTGCATCTGAATGGATAACTAAGTAAATATTCTGTTTTCTTCATGCTGACTTGTAACCCCCATTTTAAATATTCTCTCTATAGACGCTTTATCATAAATTCTAGATTATAAGAATCTTGAGCTAGGATGACTTGTTCATATGAATGTTCATATGAGCTCATACAACAAAACAAATCCTGAAATCCTGAATAAAAATCCTGAAACCCGTTGATTTTTATTTTTAAATAAGCTATTCGTAAGAATACATTTTTATTTTTGACGTCATCTATGTGAGCGTGATGACGTCATTGCTAAAATTTTTAAATAGAAAGGGGGGTATTGTAATATATCATTTGAAAGGTCTTTTAAATACCTATTCAGCCATATCAATATGTCTGAGTATTTGATGTTTGTAATTGTTTAAAAAATTACTAAATATTTATTATTACAATAAATATTTATTAAGTATTGATATGATGTATTATTGACACCCAAAAATAAATTTTATAAAGGCAATCACTGGTGATGAAATGTCTTTTTTATCTACTTTTTACCTTTTTAAAAAAACTAGTTACCTTATCAATATGAACATTGATAGTTGGACATTCAAACTTAATTATCTTTCTGTCAAGTGATTAATAGTATTATTGTAGTAAACGTATTCAAAAAGTCTTTGTATCTTTGAACATGAAGCTAACTGAAACGCAAAGAATTTGAATTTTCATAATGATTGGTTATGGAGATAAAACACGTACGCAGAAAGAAGTATGTGCGTTATTTAATAATAAATACCCCCGTCGAGAACCAATTTCACAATCCACTGTAAGCAAAATTGAGAAAAAATTTAGAGAAACGGGTCATGTTAAAGACCTTCCTAAAGGTAGTAGAAAACCAATATCTGAAAACCAACAAGTAGACGTTTTGTTAGCTTTTGAAGATAATCCTTATAACAGTTCACGGCAAGTAGCATTAGATAATGACATGGACCATTCAACAGTTTTTAAACAGCTAAAGAAGGAAAAGTGGCATCCCTACAAAGTAAGTTTAGTACAAGAACTTATTGAAGATAATTTTGATAGACGAATTGAATTTTGTGACATTATAATGGAACGCAATAACAGAGATCCGATGTTTTTAAAAAAGATTATTTTCTCTGATGAAGCTAAATTTATACTAAACGGTCATGTCAATCGTCAAACCTATCGGTACTGGGCTACGAAAACTCCACACTGGATGCAAGAGTACCGTACTCAATACCCAGAGAAAATTATTGTTTGGGTGAGAATAATAGATAATAGGTGTATTGGACCATACTTTTTCGAAGACAACTTAACAGGTCCTCGATATTTAGAATTTCTTCAAAATTTCTTGCTTCCAGAATTGAACCGATCGTTTCCACACAGAAATGATTTATGGCTACAGCAAGATGGTGCGCCTCCACACTATGCTGTCTTGGTACGCAACTACTTAAACAGCGTCTTTCCAAATCGGTGGATAGGTCGAAGAGGAACAATAGAATGACCGCCTAGGTCACCTGATTTGACTCCTCTTGATTTCTTTTTATGAGGATATTTAAAAAGTAAGGTGTATCAAAATAGACCACAAAATAATAATGAACTGAAAGAAAGAATACGTAATGAGGTTGTTCAAATAACTCCGGAAGGTTTAGAGAATGTTAGAGAAGAGTTCGCGGCACGCCTTTCTCATTGTATTTTAGCTAAAGGTAAACAATTTAAGCACTTAATTTAGGTTTCGTTGTATTTATTGAATAATACTTAATAAATATTTATTGTAATAATAAAAATTTAATTATTTTTTTAAACATTTACAAACTTAGACATTACAAAATTACTTAGACATATTGATATAGCTGAATAGGTATTTAAGAGACCTGTCAAATGATGTATTACAATACCCCCGTTTCTATTCAAAAATTTTAGCAATGACGTCGTCACGCTCACATAGATGACTAGTCAAAAATAAAAATGTATTCTTACGAATAGCTTATTTAAAAATAAAAATCGACGGGTTTCAGGATTTTTCCTTAAAGTCTCCGGTTTACGAAATAACGAATTTATTCCTTTCATTTCCACCATACTCTATATATATATATATATATATATATATATATATATATATGAAGTTAAATGTGTCGATAGCAATTAAAGTAAATTGTATAGTCACGCTTAATCAAGCCATTAAGAGCGATGCTGGGAATATTTATATTCCACTATGCATCAACAATTTACTCATATAAATTACCATCTTTCTTGTACTCATTGCGTCGAGTAAGAACGATAAATATACGAAAATGGTTGCGTTTCGATTTAATCTGAGCTTCTTACCACTCCCTGACACGTGTTTCTGGGTCTTCCCGTCATCAGAGAGAGCTTGTAAGAAAACTCAAACTGTTTCCAAAACACTCCAAAAAACTCAACCACGGAGAAAGCTACAGCTACCTGGGGAAAGGAATGCCAAACGTTGAAATGTTTAAAACAAATGGAAAAGGATAATGCAAGTGAATAATAAAAGTAAAAAGTAATGGCATGTCTCGCAAAACATGTTCCCCAGGTAGCCGTAGCTTTCTCCGTGGTTGGTGTTAGTTGTTGCCCTGGAAACCGTCAGGGTCTTCTAACTCTAATGCCACAAATTAGTTGCATTGCTCCTGTAGTGATCCTTTCCCAAGTTAATATGCTCATTTTCTAACTTGGCTGCACCGTACTGAAGACGACCAATAGTCAGATATACGTATATACGGTTGCCTTCCATCGATATACCATTTTTGGTTTTCTGTTTTGCGAGACATGCCATTACTTTTTACATATATATATATATATATATATATATATATATATATATATATATATATATAACGTTCCAAAAGGTTACCGCGGTTACTACAATTAAACGTAGAGCTAAGATTAATACTGTTATACTGTTACAGGAATTAATAATAAACGTAACACTCTTCCGGGTTGAACGGCGTCGATTATCATTCCGTCTAGCTTTCGTCGTCCTCTTCGAAGTCTTTTTCAGAACTTCCGAGGTCTAAGTCTCTCGAGCCCCCAGACACTACTAGTCTGATTACTAATTAATGCATCTCTGGTGATGAGAATAGAGGACGGGTCATGGTTATTTACACCGTCGATGGTTATGTGATGATTGGAGCGGATCCTCCGATCCTCCCAAAAACCTAGAGAATATTAAAAAAAACTATACAATATAGAACTGTTCCAAGAGCAAAAAACGTCTTTTTTCTACTAAACTTGTGCAAACTTCGAAAGTCATAGCAGATCAACACATCATTTTGTAGTTACCACATTGACATTGGTCTTCCTTGTTATGTATGGTGGTACATAGATACGATGTGTCAGGTCTTAGTTGCCATCTAGAGCCCATACAGAAACATTGTCCCAGGGTACGCAACCATAAAATTGGAAGTCTTACGTTGCCATGCATTCTAAGGGTTTTTACCCAAATATTTAGTGGCTCGACTTATGAAGACCTGGTAAATGCACTGATAACGGACCAGTTAGTACGAAAACGTTCTATGGTGATTTATCCCAAAAGGATCTTTTGAACTATATACCTTTTATAAAGAATTTTTAAATACAACTTTTTTTAATAAACTCTTTTGTATTCTTAATTTATATATTATTTACCTAAGTTTAAACATAGACATCTTAATTTTATTTAAATCTAACGATTGACACTTTAGAACCTATGAGTTTATGTACTGAAACTGAACTTGTTGCACTCATTTTATTTAAGTGGTCTTATCTAATTTCATCGATACAGTAAATCACACGAATTATTTAAATTAATTAAGTCATTTAAAGTATAAGGCTATAAGACTATAAAGTATAACGCTTATCAAAAAATGTTTTGCTGGTAAACTTGATATTTTCCTGCAAGAAATCTGTCTTTTGTGTTTAATATGATGATAAACTAAAGCGTGAAGGAGGGAGAGTGTCAATAAAACGAGAAAGAGGAAAAAACACTAACAGTTTATTATTTTATATGAAATTTTTATTTAATGAACTTATATTATTTTAAAAAACCAGTTATATAGAAAGTCGATAGAATAGCGGAAAATAGAGGTAGGTGCAGGAAATTAATTAAAGAGTTTATGCCGAAATAAAAACAAAAAACATGCTGAGACGATCAAGTTCAATATATATATATATATATATATATATATATATATATATATATATATATATATATATATATATATGTGTATTATATATTATATATATATATAATATATATATATATACATATACCATATATATTTATATATATATATATATATATATATATATGCATATATATATATATATATATATATATATATATATATATATATATATATATATATATATATATATATATGTATTTAATATATAGAGGTAGACGATAGATAAGACGATAGATTAATATATGTCTACTAGTCAATTTATCAATTTATTGTCAAAATAAAATCGAATTTTCGGATTTTTTTTACATATTTCTTTGTAGATGCAATAACGAACTAGTATGACATAAAAGTGTGTATGCATCGCGGGTATTAATAGATGTATATGCCCTCGAGTCACTTACAGTCCCTCGGACCAGAGGCTCTCGGGTTTCTAACATCGTCGCCCTCTGGGCATAAACATCTATTTAATACCCTTGGTACATAAATAACTATCTTGTACATATTGTCACGATAAATATCCTGGCCTATAAAACTGTAAATATATTATGACTAATTTTTTTCTGTTCTAGTTGTTTCGGCGCCCAGTTGAAAGACCTGTTCACCTGAATTATGATGAGTCACCCACGATTCGAAATTTCCAGGCAGGCCACATAAAAACTAGTCTGAGCGACCTTCTGGGCTCGTCGATGGGGTTTCTCCTCTATTCTCGAATAACTGTATTTTATATTTAAAGAGGAATTTTGTTGTAAGGAGAACAGTTAGTTTCGGAAGATCGCGCCGCGTTTTAAATTGTAAGGCACGTATTATAATAAATTATATACCTATTAGTGTAAGATAAATTAGTAATAAAGACTTTAATAAATTTGTAAGTGTTATAAATAGAACCTTTAATAATAAATAAAAACAATAAATTGGACTTATAATAATATAACAGTGGTGTTCAGAAGTGAATATTTTTATATTGTGAAAATGACGACGATTTATGAGTTCACAGTTACGAATTTTACGATTTTTATGTTTGAACACCTTAATACAAAACTGTTTAGATCAACGAAAAGATGTCTACCTCACCTTCATCGACTACGAGAAGGCATTTGACAATGTTAAACATGATATCATGATGGAACTACTACATAGGGCCAACATGGACCAGAAGGAGATCAGAATTATTCAGAATCTATACTGAAACCAAATGGCAAAGGTGAGGATTGATCAAGACCAATATACGGATGAATTTGAAATCCGGAAAGGTGTCCGCCAAGGCTGCATACTCTCTCCGATGCTTTTTAATTTATATGTTGAAAATATATTTGCAGAAGCATTGGAAGACACGGAATTAGGCATTAAGGTGAACGGCATACCAATTAGCAACCTACGCTATGCGGACGACACAGTGATTATAACTGATAATTTGGAAGATCAGCAGTTATTACTTGATAGGGTGAATAGCATAGGTAAAAAATATGGCCTCAAAATCAACATTTTGAAAACGAAATATATGGTCATTAGCAGAAACCCTCCAGAAAACCCGATAATATGCATAGGTGACGATCGCATAAAACGCGTGAAAACTTTTAAATACCTTGGCACCACAATCAATGACCAATCGGATCAACAACAAGAGATAAAAACCCGAATACAAATGGCAAGACAAGCTTTTGTGAAATTCATACCGCTCCTATGTAATCAAAACCTAAATTTCGAAATACGCTACAGAATGGTCAAGTGCTACATATGGTCCATCTTGCTTTATGGCATGGAAACGTGGACTTTGAAAAAAACATCTATCAACAAACTTGAAGCATTTGAAATGTGGTCATTGAGAAGAATGATGCGCATACCTTGGGTGGATAGAGTTCGAAACGATGACGTCCTTAAGAGAGCCGGCGTGGAAAGAGAACTCTTTGAATTAATTAAAAACGCAAGATTGGTTACCTTGGGCACATATTGAGAGGAGCAAAATATGAAATACCACAGTTAATCCTACAAGGGAAGATCGAAGGTAGGAGAGGAGCCGGCCGCAAACAATTATCCTGGTTAAGGAATATTAAAGAATGGACAGGAATACACAATACAGGCGAGCTGTGTCACGCCGCCAAGAACAGAATTCTAGTAATGAGATAGTCGCCTACGCACTTTGGTGTATGGCAGGTTAAGAAGAAGAAGTTACGAATTTAAGAAGACATCTCGAGGACAGAGAATTGGCTTCTACCGGAAAAAAGGCCGAGTTAGTCCAACGACTAAAGAACGCTTTGCAGGAAGAAGGGTTAGACCCAGAAACTTATATATTTGAATATGCTGTCCTCTCGTCGATTTCGAAAGTCTCCGGTGACATCGCATCATTAGAGAACAAAGTTTCTGGTGACATCGCATCATTGGAGAACAAGTTTCCGGCGACATTGCTTCTTTAGAATATATTGTACATAAAGTAATTTTGTAAAGTACCATAAAGTCATTTTGATGAATCTATAATTGTGGAATATATAAACACATTTTTGTTTATCGTATTGAAATGATGAATTGTTGCTTAAAGTGATCTATAGATATCTTTGCTCTTTAGGTACGATACAAGTTAGTTATAATATTTTTGTGTTTATATTTAAAATCAGCTTTTAATATATTTCAATTGATCAGCTGTGAATTTTTAATTTGATTTAAAAGCAAACAATAGTTGCATATTGATTAATTTAGCTTTTATCATTAAAATCTTGTTTTTTAAACTAGTTGAATTTTATTTTATAATTGAATATTATTTTTATTACTAAGCTATATTTGTCAAATAATTCAACTTCTCAATAAATTTACTCTTAATCGTCAATAATACAGCTATTTGAAGAGATTTTGGTGCCATTCAAATCAGCGTTACCACCTCCAATACCAGCCTCCAATACCAGGTCCTACCAGCCTTTAGTAAAATATTTTGAAATGCGTCGATATCAAAGAGATTCCTCATGTGATATTGGAAATAAGAGAATGGTATAATAAACTAAGGTTGTCGATGTCAGTACGTTTGTTCATGGAGAAAGGATTAAGGAAAATGTGGCACATTTCTAGGAAACTTCTCTTGAAATGGTTGCTTTCTGTACAAAGAATTTTGACCTGTTCATAATCTGGCCGGTGGTCAGAAGTAAGAATGTGTTGTGCTAAGGCACAAGAATGTTTATGGCATCTAATATCACTCTTGTGAGAAGTTAGTCGACCTTTAAGGGATCTACGAGTCTGGCCAATATAACATAGGTTGCAATCCATACAAGGGATGTTGTAAACCACATTGATCTTTTCTAACGGGTTTAGAGGAGTTTTGGTTTTAGAAAATAGTTAACCAACTGATCTGACATTTTTAACTCCAATTTTCACTGGTGCTAATGTTAGAAGTTTTGCAAGCTTCTCAGTTAAATGAGGGAAATAAGGGATAGAGTAGGAGAGTAGTAACGTATATGGGAAGAATATTATATATATATATATATATATATATATATATATATATATATATATATATATATATATTTATAGTTGGGCATCACATGCAGCAACTTAAACTCTAAACTAGTTCGTAAGGTTTTATTATGCAATTTGCATTTAAGTTAAATTTTGCAATGGATTGTATATTTTATTATCTTTTATTTTGTGATATTGACGATTTATGTAATTTTAGTAAATTTTAATTGTTATTGTTATTTTTTTTACTTTTTATAAGCTTTGTCCATAAAATTGTACAATTTTCAGTGACAATAAAGCATATTTATATTCTATTCTAAAATAATTCATTTGCACAATAAACTTTGTTTTATTTATAACACATTTAATCTCTTATTTTTTTTTTCTCTATAATATCATTCCTCTTATTAGAGCAATGTGTGTTATTGCGTTTCTAGACTAGTCATGTAATATGGCTGACTGGCTAGGTTGGTGCATCTTCTGTCTTGATAATGCTCCAGCTAATCTTTGTACACGTTTTCTTCATTCTTTTATACTTCTTGCTCTGTTTTTGACAATTTTTTCACTAATTCCAAATTGTTTATGGATCTGTTATTAGATGTTAACTTCAGTAGGTTTATATATCACGAAAAAGAAGCAGAGTTTGAAAAATTTAAATTTCATTTGATTTTAAGGTGTTTTACAATCGCATTTTTTATAAAGATCATTTTTTGCTAAAATTAACAATAATTCTCGTCTAAGACATATTCTAAAAAATATTTTATAGCTACTGTTTCATGAACTTTTAAAAAACATGAAATATTTTCCTAATTAAAAAAATCATTATATTGAAATTCTCAAACTTTGTACTTATCCCATTAGATAAATTAGAACCCCTACACCACTGTATGATTATTGTGAAGTGTCGTAAAATTTAAATTTGGCGCCTTTGCATTTCCGGATATGTCCGCCATATTAAGAGGCCACTTTTATGAATTTTGGTCTCCTTTTCACTTTACGATTAGATTCCCTCTTTTGTCTTTTTGCACGAGGATTAAAAAATATCAATCGCGTGTTATAGTATCGGACGATAGCATCAGTTAATTGAAATCAAATGAACGGCACTTCATAAACCTACCATTTAATGTATTAAAAATTAACTTTTTGTACTTGATTTACACAATAGGTCTCATCTGATTTTATCGATACAGTAAATCACACCAATTAATTAAAATATTAAGTGTAAGCCGCTTATCTGACAATCTGTTAGGCTAGTGAAATGATTATTTTCTTTAAAAAATTTGTGTTTTTTATCTTTATAATGAAATAAAGAGAAATAATGCAAAAAAAAAGGGAAGAGAGACCAATGGTATATTATTCCATAGGCCTTAATTTCATATATTTACATTAAATTATATTACCGAATATGGCATGAACAGTTACTACTTTGAAGATTTTATATAAATAAAAAAAAAATACTCATCAAGAGTCAGATAATTTTATGGTATCAATAAAAGTCGCAATATATATTTTTATCTAACACAATAACATACACTGTGTGTCAGCCAAATGGAATAAATTAGCTAATAAATAAATGAGAGCGTATTCGAAAAAACGGTCGAACACGTCGATTAGTATTTATAGTTGCGCATTTTTTCCATTAAAACTTTTTATACGGGGTGTATCAGATAACGGTGGCCAATACCAACTTGCTTATTTTAAATAGAACACCTTGTATATTATCTAATTTTTAGATTCCTCAGATCATTTTACACATTTTTTGAATGCAATGTCCTATACGTATCTTTGATTGTTTCGGAAATATTAAGTAAAATGTAAAAATTCACATTTAGAAAAGAAAATTATCTATTTGCGGAAAGTCGCTACAACATATTCAAAAACTTCTAAATAATACAAATTTAAACAATAATGTTAATGTAGAGATGTTCAAAATGCTCCCCACAAACGTCTTGGTAACACTCTAACCGTGAATAGAAATTTCTTCTAACGTTACTCAACATCTCAGATGTGATCGATCTAATTGCAAGCGTTATTCGTCTTCGTAAGTCAGCTAAGTCAGTGGGTTTAGTTTTGTATACAATACTTTCAACATATCCCCATAAGAAAAAGTCTAATGGCGTCAAATCGGGGGATCGTGGTGGCCATTCCATCGATCCTGGCCTCCCTATCCACCAATTTGGAAATATTTGGTTAAGGTACTGCTAGACATGAAATTGGTAGTGAGGTGGTGCTCCATCTTGTTGAAACCATATCATATTCGCTGAAACTTGTGGGTTTCCTGGATCAGGATACAGGTTGGCCAACGTTGGCACTACATTATTTTGGAGCAATTGCCATCTATGAAAAAGGCACCTATGATCTGATCTTCAATAATTCCTGCCCACACGTTAACCTTTTCAAGGACTTGAGTATTGCCTTCTCTCATCCAGTGAGGATTTTCTCTGGACCAATAGCGGCAATTTTACCGATTATGACCGTGAAGAGTAAAAGTGCACTCATCAGAAAACAAAACATGTTCTAATTGGTTCACATTGCTGTCTAACCTTGCCATTATTTGTTCACAAAAATACGTTCTTTTGTCAAAATCATCTTCCATGAGCTCCTGAGTGTGTATAATTTTATAGGGATGCAGTTTGTTTTCTTGTAATATTCGAATAACCGACGAATAGCTAATATCGAGTACTGGGGCTGCTTTTTGAACAGATGTATGTGGGTGTTCCTCAAACTCAAGCATAACAGCCAATTTGGTAACCTCACTTATTGCATTGGCAGCTTTTTTCTTCTTTTTTTACCTTCCTAACATGGCCCAGCTCGTGGAATTGCTTCTCTATTTTACTAATTGTCCCTTGACAAATATACGGCAAATTAAGAAATGCTTCCTGAAATAAACGAGCTATACTTTTTCCATCGTCAATTTGCCAAGCGTCGGCTTTTGAGATTCTTTGATGTCAATGCCGACCATTGGCGTGGAAATTAAGAAAAGGGATCAGTTATCAAACGCATATTTCAAGAAAAATCATATAATTTTTATTAATTTTTACATAATTATATTCAGGAAAATTTCTCAATTTTTGGGCAGAAATTGTTTAAACAATTTTTTAAACAAATTCAAAATATCACCTTTTGTGCTCCAAAAAATATTTTTTAGGTTTTTGGGTGACTCTAAATAAGATCTATGTCATTTTTCTCAAAAGTTAATAGTTTTGGAGATATAGGCGATTTAAAATCCGAAAAATGCGATACCTAATATGCATTTTCGAGGCTTGAAAAATATGTAAATGAATATTTTTGAGATTCAAGAGTATCTAAACTAAAGTATTAACATTGATTTTGATGAGAAATCGGAGCAATATTTTCCGTAGCAGAAAAAGGTGATCTTTTGAATTTGAATTGTTTCCGGCAAAAATGTCCGGCACCCTTCAACCTTCGATTTGTTTAAACGGGGCATTTTTGAATAGGACTCTTCAAAGGACAGAATCAGTTTTTTTTTCAAATGGGAGCGGGCTCACAACATCGAATAAATAACAAATTAATTCTTTCAAATTAAAGCTTGTTAATTTTAGTGATTTATAAGAATATTGGACTTATTATTTAGTTTTTACATAAACCATAATATTTTTTTACAATTATCTGTAAATAATGGCTCATTCTGTCAGACAATTTTAAAAGATTGTCTATCCAGCAATTAAGATAGTCAACTGAAATTTAATTTTTAAACACGGCCTACTGTTAATGCATAAACAGGGTGAATCTTCAATATTTTGCTTCGAGTTAGAGATATCTGAAAAAGTTATTTGGAAAAGATGTTCCAAATATTATTATAACCCCACATAACAAAGTTTAATGTCAAAATTCGCACTTTTACTTTTTTCATTAATTGAAGAGCTTATTTCCAAAGTGTCTTAAATCCAAAATTTCGATTTTTTTAATTTTCTTTTTTTTCACTTTATAGATTTCTTCAAGTCTAGAATAAAGTTATATGTACCAAAACAACTTCTTATTTACCATTTAAAAGTGCATATGAAAATTGTAAAATTGTATAATTTGTATGTTAAATTTGTATGAAAATCTGTAATTTCATGGATTTCATTATATGGATTTAAGACACTTTGGAAATAAGCTCTTCATTTTGGAAATAAGATTACAAATAATACTGAAAAACTAAAATTGCGAATTTTGTCATGAAATTTGGTATGTGCGGTTACAATAAGTGGAACAACTTTTCCAAATAAGTTTTTCCGATTTCTCTAACGCGAAGCAAAATATCGAAAATTTACCCTGTTTGTGGATTCGCAGTAAGCCGCGTTTAAAATTTAAATTTCAGATGACTATCTTAAAAAAATGTGCACTATCAACATGTATGACTGTGCAAAATGTCAAATCTGTATGTATTTTAGTAGCTGATATATAGAGGTGTCTTCATCTTAAATGCGACACACTGTATAATAATGAATACTAGTGTTCAAGATGCATCGCGATAGCTGTAAAGAAATTAATTAGAAGGACTGAAAAGAATCGTCAGAGTCTTCTGAAGTCGAATCGTTCCCAGGTTGGATAACTATTGGTGCTATTGCCGGTAAAACAGGATATTCGTTTTCTATTTTTACAACATGAGCTTCGCAATTTTTCCACACATCGCTATTAATGCCACTAATTATTTCTCGAATATTCGCAATGGCCATTGCGCTTAATGTTGGTGACTGATTATATTTTCGCAATCGTTTTTTTACGGTACCCCAAACCATTTCAATTGGATTAAAAATGCAATAGTATGAGGGTAATCGCAAAAGAGTATGGCCGTGCCTGCTGCAAATGGTGTCAATAACGTATTCGTTTTTAAAATTCCGACTTTTGATCATTCTAATTAATTCTTTCTTTACTGGAATCTTTTTAGGAACAGTGATGTTTTTAAATTGCATAAATTTTAAAATTTCGTCCTTTTTCGTGTTATTATTAGGTATTTTATTTAATATGCGGGAATGATCCGACGCATTATCCATAACAATCACTGAATTCGGCGGAATATATAATTATATTCAGGGAAATCTCTTAATTTTTCACGAATCAGTACTAAAGTAGGCACTCTATTTTCTTTGTAAAAATTGTAAACTGTTCGCTGAATAACGTCTTTTGCAGCAGGCTCAATCCTACCCAATTTTTTATTTGGTCGCTTTCGTTTTAAGGAATGATCTGTAACTGTGCCTAATTTAATAATTGTATATATCGTCTTATACCCGATTTTTGTTAATATATGAATTCTCGAAACAATTGCATTATCAGCCATCCCAATATTTTCTTTTTTCAAACACTCATACATATTTAAAACTATTCTTTGGGATTGTACGTGCAAATCTTTATTTTTTAATTCCGGGCGGTCATTAAAATAATTGTCATTATTTATTTTTTTTTTTTTTTAATTCAGTTTGATGGCCTTGGCCGAGCCAATTAGCCAGACAAATTTAAAGACAAACAATTTTTACAATCAGAGGAATTTTTTACAATTAGAGGAATAAACATATAATCATCCGTACAATCTAACGTGCAATTAGTAATAATTAGCAATTAACAATTAATAATTAGTAATTAGTAATTAGTAATTAGTAATTAGTAATAATTCTTTTTTTTTTAATTTTTTTTTTATATTTAATTTTTTTTTTTTTTTTTAATTTTTTTTTTTTTTTTTTTTTTTTGCTATAATACAATATTTACTTAAATATAAGTTAGTTTTAAGCTACAATTTATATTTACAGTTTTTGATATGTTCGTAAATCATTTTTAATATATTGATATCTCTAGAGAAAATCAAATTGTTCAGGTAGACGGGAAGTGGAATTTTTAATATAATAAGATTATCATAAAATTTGTTTATGTTTACTGATTCGTGGGAACATTCAAGAAAAATATGTAATAAGTTACCTTCTTTTCCACACTTGCAATTAGGTGACTCCGCGAGACCCAACTTGTACATATGAAGGGGGGTAAGAGCATGATTAGATCTTAATCTGTTTATAACCCTTATGAAATGGCGATTTGATAGAGTATGAAACCATCTTTTTATGGGTATTTCAGGCTGCATTTGTTTGTAATTATTTCCAGTTCTCGTGTTTCGATAATATGTTTGCCATTTTTCTTTTTGATGCTGTTTACTAATTATATCAATGTCTGAAAAGGGGAGTAAGTTCAAGGGAGCTTCTTCGCCTATGTCTAGGGCAGATTTGGCTAGGCTATCTGCTATTTCATTGCCCTTAATGCCCGCGTGTCCCTTTATCCATGATATAATAATGCTTTTCCCTAAATTTGTAATTTTATTGTAAATAGTCATAATTTCTAGTTCTATATGATTTAGTTGTTTGGACCTATGTACGTTTGTTAGTCTGTCGACGACACTCTTAGTATATGTAAATATTATGCAGCTGTAGGGTTCGTTACTATGTATATGCCTTAATGCAAGAAGAATCGCTGTCATTTCAGCAGTGTATATCGATGATTCAGCTGGCAATTTCAATAATTTTTTAAATCCACTTTGAACATTAATTAATGCACATCCTACTTTGTTTTGTACTTTAGATCCGTCTGTAAAGTAAAACTGATAGTTTGGCCATTTATGCCGTGTAAATGATTGAAAAGCGACTGGATCTAAATTACTGTCCATAAAAAAGGTATTAATATGTTTTGAAAAAAGCTCTTCTAATATATGGGAATACATAGGTGAAACTTGATTTTCATACGTATAGAAAGTATGTCGGTATTGAGATATCCTCAGGTAACTATTTACCAGAAGAGAACATTTTTTCTTTGTCCAATATTTATGAGTTAGATCTAAAATTGATAAAATATGAATATCCTGTAGATAGTTAGTATTTTCCCTATGGCTCTAGTAATGAATTTATCACTTAAAAACTCCCGTCGAAATTTCAGAGGTGGTTCTATCGCCTCAACTTCCATTATATTAACAGGTGTAGAATTCAAATATCCAAGACAAAGCCGAAGGCATTTATTTTTTTGTATTTCTAATTTATTTAAATGTGTGTTTGCGGCAGTTCCATATAAATGACAACTGTAATCGAAAATGGGACGAATCATAGTACGGTAAAATAAAAGTGCTACATTTGGATCAGCGCCCCAGTTAGTTCTACAAAAGGCTCTTAGAATGTTCATTGCATTTTCAGACTTTTTTATGACATGATGAATTTGATCCTTCCATAGGAGTTTTCTGTCTAAATAAGTACCGAGATATTTTATACAATTTTTAATAGGGAACTGAATTTGACCTACTTCCAGATGCCCTTGTGGAATTTGATGTTTTCTAGAGAAAATACAAATTTCAGTTTTAGATTCTGATATATCTAAACCAATATTTTCATAGTGATTAAGAACAGCTTTAATTGAGAGATCAAAATTATTTTTACATATATCCAATGATTTGTGGGCTGTGTAAACTACTACATCATCAGCATATTGAATAATTTTTGTTGGGCTATTAATACAATTTTCTATATCCATATTATATAAAATAAATAGTATTGGGCTTAATATGCTACCCTGTGGAAGACCTATATTCGTAAGACGTGGTGGAGAGATGGAATGGTTGATTTTTAAAAAAGTTGATCTATTAGTGTACAATGTCCTCAGAAAACTAGCTATGGTGATGGGGAAGCCGATGTCTAATAGCTTTTTATGCATAATGTCCAAGTTAACGGTATCGAATGCAGAGGAGACATCAAGAAAAGCAGCCATAGTATACATATTATCTGTAAAGTTTATTAGTATGGATGAGACTAAGGCAGTTATGGCATCTTGGGTTGATTTTGATTTTCGAAATCCATACTGAGATTTTGGGAGAATATGTTCTTGCTCTAACCAATGTTCAATTCTATTTTTTATTAACCTTTCTAACGTCTTTAGGAAGCAAGAGGCTAAGGATATTGGTCTATATGATCTACTGCAATTTTCTGGCTTACCAGGTTTTTTAATAGGTATTAGAATATATTCCTTCCAGCTGTCTGGAATTTGTGACGTATCATTCCAAATGTCATTAAAAATATTTAATAATGATATTTTATAGTGGTGAGGAATATGGTATATCATGGAATATGAAATATTGTCTTTACCTGGAGCACTGCTATTTTGTTGACTAAGTACTCGCTCTAACTCCCACATTTTAAATGGTTCTTCTAAGCCAAACCTATCTCTTGACACTGTTTCGCTGTATTCTGGAAAATGTTGTGAAGGTACCCACTGTGGAGATATTTTCTTATGAAATTCATCTAGCCAGCTGGATTCTGGATCTAGTGGAATCTTGTTGGACTGTTTGCGGTTTTTAAAAGTGTTTACTTTCTTCCACACTTCACTGATTTGTGTTTTTGAATTTAGGCTTTCGCAGTATTCTACCCAATTCTGTTTTTTCTTTTGTTTGAAAAGTTTTTTTGCGACAGCGTCAAGTCTCTTAAATTCAACTAAATTATTTCTTGTAGGATCTTGTTTATATTTTCCATATGCAATTTTTCGGTTATCAGCGGCGGTTTTGCAACTTTCACACCACCATTGGTTCGAAATTCGTCTCTTATGTGTTCCGTTAGATGGAAACTTTGGTATTGCTAAATTGGCTGCTTTATTAATGTTTGCTATTAGAGTTTGATAGTTTCCAGGAGAATTTACAGCTTCTAGTACAGATGTGTATAATTTCCAATCGGCCTTGTTAATATTCCAGATCTTGTGATAGTTTTGAGCTGTAAATGAAGTTATATGATCTGTTTCCATGTTAATGATAATCGGAAGATGATTGGATCCATGAGGGTCCTGTAGGACTCTCCAAGTAAAAAATTTTGAAATATCTTGTGTACAAAAGGTTAAGTCAATAGCGGATGGACTCTTACTAGTTGCTAATGTGGGCGATCCATCATTCAAGCATATCAAATTACAATGATCAATACATTCTAAAAGTTTTTTACCATAGCTGTCTTCAATTTCGTAGCCCCATGCGATACTGTGGGAATTAAAATCCCCACCAATAATAAACGGTTTAGGTATGTCTTTAAAGAATTCCAACCATTGACTTTCAGATATCTTGGTCTTTGGTTCAATGTAAACTGACACAATATTGATGGGATTTTTACCTCGGAGAATTTTAACTGAAATACATTTGTGAGTGAAAGGATATCTATTTTTAAGATTTATTTCTTCGCATCTTAAGTTTGATTTTAATAAAATGGCAGTTCCACCATATCCGTCTGCCCGATCTGATCTAAAGCAATTGTAACCTTTAAAATTATAATAGTATTTTGATTTAAACCACGTTTCTGAAAGCAATGCTATGGAAATATTATGTTGATATAGCAGATATTCTAGATTTACTTTATTAGCTACTGCTGAACGACAGTTCCATTGCAGCAAATTTATGTTCGCGTTTGTGTCTGCGAATTTGAAGACAAGGTATGGTTTACATGTTTACTAATTAATTCCACAATTTCAGATTTTGATACATCGAAATTGTTTGTTTGTTTTATATTACTTATAATATTGAGAACTACTTCTAAAACTAAACTTATTGTTGCATTTAATTCCTCTGATTGTAATTTTACTCCGGCTGAGTTTTTTAAATAATGTTGACTATTAAAAATTCCCCCCGAGACAAAAGAGGTTTTTGGTTGTGTAAGTATTTCTTTTCTTGAAATTTCAATGGGATCAGGGCTGGTTGGTCTGTGCCTTTTGTTTGGGTTTGAAGTTGTAGGAGAAGAAAACATATAATTAGTAAAATTGTTATTATAGGATTTGGGTTGTAAATTGTGGGACTGTGAGTACTGAGGTTGAGAGGAATGATACTGTATTGTACTAGAAGGGGTAGGTCCAGATTGAGGCCGTTAAGAATAATTTGTCGAGGATATTTGACCACTTTCCATGGCAGAAGTATTATGAGCGACTATGTTTGCGTACGTATTTTTTGGGACCTGTTTATTTGCATCAAAGAAATTAATATTGCAAGAGCTCATGGTTTCCTTTACAATTTTTTGTCTTTTAAATTCTGGACAAGCAGACAAATTAGTAGTAAGATGATTTCCTTGACAGTTAAAGCACCGTGGTATGTAATCTGAATTTTTACAATCTTGTGTGGTATGGGACTCCTGATATTTGCTGCATCTTGGTTTACTTCGACACTGACCTCCCAGATGACCAAAACGGAGGCAGTTATAACATAATAATACTTTCTGGTTATACGGCTCTACTTCCTTGATAACTTTATTAATAGAAATATATTTTGGTAAGATTTGTGATTTGAAAATAACAATGCAAGACTTTGTGGGTACATATTCTACTATTTTACCTTCATCCGTAATTTTTTCTACTTTACGTTTTATTCTTTTGACATTAGATACTTCAAAAGTGCAATGTTGATCAAATTGTCTTATTTTATCTTTTATGTACGCCTCTGAAAAATCTTTTTCTATATCTCTAATAATACCTTGTCTATGAAGAATGAATTTTGGGATATACAATACAAAGTTATTTTTAACAAAAATATTTTCGTTTTTATTATTTATTAGAAAATTTGCTGATTTATAATCCTTTAACTTGATCCTAACCCTATTCCGACCTATAGAATCGATACTTATAATTTTATTGTCTATCTCCGGAAAGTTAGAAAGAATAATATCTCCGATTTTAAGTGCATTTAATTTACCTTTAAATTCGACCGAATTATTCTCAACATAAATATGATACGGGCCTAAATCAGTACTTACATACAAAAACTCCTGTCTTTCTTTCGATGTGTTATCGTTATCGATGGTCATTGCTGTTGTTGTTTGTATATCATTTGTATTTTTTTGACGTATATCTGGGGGCACTGGGTCGTCTGGGGGTTTCCCCCCGACTAACTGGTCCATTTAATTGTTCTTAAAACTCACAATCTAATTTTATTTTTACACCTAATCTGCAGATTTATAAAAACACAATTTTTAAACGAAAACAGTTTAATTTCGTTCCGCTTTGTCGATAGGCACGTCCGATTCGTAGGTGAACTAGAACACGACTCCGTCATTATTTATTGATAACACAAAAGTTGATGCATCTTGATCATTCGTTTCAAACGGTCTCCAAAATGCCATTCTAGAAAAATATAATATTACTTACCTTATAAACCTCCGCCTGTGATATCTGGTTGCAAAAAGGAATATTTTAGGGTGTCACATAGCCAGACACACAGGTGTTCATTACGATTTATCGCTTTGCGCTGCGCTGTTGTCATAATGCATGAGTTTAAAATTACTGAATGTAACTTTAATATAACATATTAATATATCTGCAATTTTTCATGTTTCCAGGTAAGGTATAAAATCAATGAAATTTGGAAAAAAATAATACAATTCTTGTAACCGTTTTTGAGAACTTGGATTCTTAAAAGATGTTTGATTTCTTAAAAGTCGATCATTATATCTATAAGAGTATTACCGCTAAATTCACCAACATGGCAACGTCAAGATAGATCGAAGGTCCAAATTCTCTTCAGACTACAATGTTGCCGATATTCGAAAATTACTTAGAGCATAAGTAATATATAAACGTTCACGGTTGCTTTAATTCATTAGTGAAGAGTCCATGGAAATATTAGTACCTAGTTAATTAATTTATAGATATATTTTTTGGGAATATGTTCATATCATTTTTTAAGAGTGTCGTTCGTTGACTAGCAATTGAATAATAACGAATAGAGAATAGAGAATATTTTTTAAATACAACCTTAGGAATTTTAGGAAATATGTCTGACAACCTTGATTTGAAAGGCGGTCTCTTTAATACCAGAATGAGACATGTTTATGTTGGAAAATTATTAGTGGATGTACTATACTTCCATTTGCATCCGTGTCTTATCCCCATAGAAATCATCTGTATAATTGTAATTTTGTGCATTTCTGTTAAATGAACCATTTTTCTGGCTTGCGGTTAATAAAATTCAAACGACTATAGCACTGACAACTACTTCTGCCATGGAACAATAACACATTGGCTTTTTAAACCAAAGAAAACAATTTTTTGTTTTTTCAACATATCAATAAAAAGGAATGCTTAAATAGTTTTTGCTTACTTTATTATTACCAAGACCTAAATGGGCAACAAGTATTAAGACAGTGGTAGCGACTTTCGACAAATAAATAATTTTCTTGCCTAAACGTGAAATTTTGTATTTTACTTAATATTTCCGAAACAGTCACAGATAGGTATAGGACATTGTATTCAAAAAATGTCTAAAATGATCTGAGGAATCTAAAAATTAATCAATATATAGGATGTTCTATTTAAAAGAAACAAGTTGGTATTTGTCACCGTTATCTGATACACCCCGTAAAAAAAGTTTTTATGGAAAAAAGTGCGTAACTATAAATACTAACCGACGTGTTCGACCGTTTTTTCGAATACTCCCTCATTTATTTATTAGCTAATTTATTCCATTTGGCTGACACAGTGTATATATATATATATATATATATATATATATATATATATATATATATATATTTATATATATATATATATATATATAGAGAGAGAAAAGAAAAGAAATTTAATCTTTGCAGATTAGTTAAATAGTAAACTCTTAAATATTGGGGAAATCTGCAAGAAATCTTTCTTGCAGATTTCCCCAATATTTAAGAGTTTACTATATATATATATATATATATATATATATATATATATATATATATATATATATATATATATATATATATATATATATATATATATATATATATATATATATGTTCATGGGCTAAAACGAAAGACCTATTTTAAAATGTTTTTGGATAAAAAATTTAATAAAATCTTGAGGTTTTTTTAATAAACCTTAAAAATGAAGCCTCAAAAAATCGGTTGCAACTTACAGAATGCCTCTAGAGTGACTGCTGAATAACTTAAAAACTATTTAAACGATATGTTTACAATTGAGCACACTTTAATAACTCATTAGCCTGCCACAATTTTGAGTAGTTATATTACAAGTCATTATTCAAAAACAAAGTTAATAATAACATTTATAAATTACTGCAAAAATCAGGTTTTTTAAAATTATCTCGGTCAATTCTTTATGGATTTTAATGTAGAAACTGTAAAAATAAAGAACATTTTATGGTCTACAACTTTAATTAGAACTATTTTTTTTTATAAAATAAAAAATTAAAAAGAACAAATACAAATTTGCTCTCTTTACTTAATTGACATAATTGTCATCAGCTATTCATCTTTTGACATTCGTCTGTATTTAATTTTCCATTTCATTGTATTCTATGGGTTAAATTTTATCGTTTGAGGTACCGTACGTAACGATTGGACTAATAGGACCAAAGATACATGACTAAGACCCTTTTTCATGTTGCTGTATTTGATTTTTCTGTCTCATTGTAGTCTATTGATTAAATCGTACTATTTGAAGGAATGTTCGACACGATTAAAACAATAGGAGCGAAGATATGTAACTAAGGTCCTTTTGACGTGTTTCTGTATTTGATTTCTAGGTTATTGTATTCTATTGGTTAAATCCTATCATTTGAAGTGCCGTACGTCACGTTTGGACTAATAGGAGCGAAGATACGTAACTAAGGCCCTTTTGACAAGTTGCTGTACTTAAGTTTTCTATCTTAATGTATTCTATTGGATAAATCCTATAGTTTGAATTACGTCACGATTGGACTAATAGGAGCGAAGATATGTAACTAAGGCCCTTTTGACGTGGTGTCGTATTGGATTTCTATGTGATTGTATTCTATTGGTTAAATCTCTATTGAGGTGGTAACGATTATTTTGCCTACCACATTGGGATGAATATAGGGGGTTGAAAATTGAGGACAGAAATCACTGGGGTGAAGATAGGGTAAGCAAAACAAACCGGAAAGTTTGCGAACTGCTTCTCAGGGTTTTTTTTTTGAGAGCTGGGTCGTAGATAGGTGAATGACAAGGGGACGAATGAGATAACTACAAATATCAAACAAAAGGGGTACTTACATGGACCTCCTGGACAAACACAACACAAGAAGGTTCTTTAGCTAGTTGAAGTAAGGACGCCGCTTACAAGAATCTTCCTGCTGGATGAAAGAAAGGCTTCTCTTTCCTAAAAAATACAATATTGGGTTAGAAACTCTTTAAAAGGAAATAATAACTTGGTTTAGGAAAAAAATTAAGTATTTATTGTTATCTCACGACAAAAATTTACAAATATAAATAATAATAATAAAATACAAAATAACAAAAACAACTTACAATGTTGCTAAAGGTTTACAAACTCTAGAAGTTGGAGATACTAGAAGAACTTACAATTGTCAATGGGCGATATATTGTAGCAAAAATAAATTATTACAAATGAAAAATATCTTTTTAAATGGAACTATGCATAAAGGTTAACCTTTTTAAAAACAAAATAAAACAAATTTTAAATTTATGATTAGGTATAATTTTTTATTTATAATTTTTATTTATAAATTTATAATTTTACTTGTTACAATTTCTTAACTTGTCATGAAAGGAACTATTGATGGAAAACGTCTATTTTTACTTTAAAAAATTTATTAAAGAAGGGTACCTGATTTTCACTCAATGTTGATATTTCCTTTAAAAGTTCTGGGGTTGGAACTGGACTCAAATTCACTGCAAACAAACAAATGCATCTCACACTGCATAGTCTGAAATGACCTGGGACAAAAAAAATAATTTACTTCGACCTGTCGTACCGGCTTCCTCTGTTGCGTCTCACCGCTCGTATCAGGCAAAAGAACTAGTTTAACTCGGACAGTTTGATAGACCTATAACTTGTTTTGTTTTATTTATTACCAAGTACTGCATTAGAACTACATTTAAGCCATTATCTGTACAAATTACATCTTTTAAAAGTTTATTTTCACAACGTTAACAACACGACAATACAGCACGACTTTTCACCTGTAGAAGTTTGAAACCTTAAATATTCATAATATTGCGACAACACTTGATTAGTGAGATTACTGAGATAACTGATGCATTGGTTAAGAAAGCGTCCAAACGCAAATTGTCGTGAGCTTTACTCCATGACTTATATTCACGACCAAAAGGTTACTCAAGTAACCCGGCGTGAGTCCCGTTATTTCACCTAATGCACCCAACACTAATGCGAATAAAAAACGAGAAAGGCTAAAATATACCTGTTATAACGATGTATCTGAATCAAAAGGTTACTAAAAATAAGAAAAAACGATAGACAAAACGATAATAAAATAAAGATAATATTGATTGGGATATATAGAAATATTAAAAACAAATTAGTCCATACCAATGAAAGTACAGTGTACCTACAGACAGCGAAGAAGTAGACCGGACAGGGAGATCACCATAGCCAACACCACTGTAAAATGGACAAACGAGGCTAAATAACTCGGAGTGAAACTAGATAGAAAGCTTACTTTCACAGAACATGTAAAACAAGCAGGCTACAAAGCAAAAGACCTAAGAAGTCAACTCTCCTCACTAATAGGCAGAAAGAGCAAACTTCGACTCAAAACAAAAATAAGAGTAGCTAACAGCATAATACTACCCTCAATAATGCATCTGCTGCATGGGGACACACATGCAAAAGTAACAGGAAGAAAATCCAGATAGCCCACGACTGGATGATCAGAGAGGCAATAAATATACCAAAATACGTACCGGTAAGATACATATTTAGAGACTCTGACCAGAAAAAAATCCTAAGGACTATGGACGAAAGAGCCTATGATATTTTCAACGGTCTCAAAAACCACCCCAACAGGATCCTAAGAGAGTTGACAGATTACGACATCAGCACAAGAACGGTGCACAGACGGCCGAAACAACAACTAATTGGATATAGGAAAGAAGAACAAAATGAAGAAAGGAGATAGCTACAAAGGAATCAAACAAACGTATTTTAGACAGTGAGCATCAAAACAAATGAGGCAGAGTTGCTACAACCAATCAAGAGATGGTTGGTTGGATGAGTTTGGATGGTTGTAGCAATTCAGTCACAGTCTGGCGAGACTAAAACGATAGTATATAAGACCAATATACACCGGGGTGTGTGAGGGCAATATACACCTGGGAATGCATACCCCAACACACGCACACATAGTATTAGTTTAGGTGTAATAAAAAAAACAAAACCCAAAAAACATATACACGGAGTATGTGAGAGCAGTATACACTTGGGAATGCACACTCAATAGTTAAGTTAGATTAGTAGTATTATTTTAAGACAAAAAACAAAAAAAAAATCGCTCACTGTCTAAACAAAATCATGTCTTTTTTAGAACACCGACAAGCATCTGCTGTTTCGTATAGGAACATAAAAAACCCAATTAAAAAGTAGGTGTAAAAGGCCCGTCAGGCGTTTTATACCAGCCGTCAGGTATGCTGATCCTATCGCGAATTCCGAGCACCGAGGTTATGTGCGGCATACATGGGCTCGGTGGCCCGACCCTACTGGGGTGCTCAGCCGGCGAGGAAAAAAAATTTATTTTGCCAATTCGGCGGCTGAGTGTACGAACACACACTGTTTTTTGTACAAAGAGTCATTAGCTCAGGCTGGTGGCTTTCTGTTCGAAACACACACTTTTTCTTTTTAGGGACACTAGTCCCGATGTCAAGATGTCAAGATGTCAAGTAACTTCTATAGAGTGAGTAAAGTAAATAGGGAGAAAAGCCCACATGTGTGCTACTCCTACAGTTAGGTGGCTTACCACAGTCAATTAAAACAGAGGGTGTCCCATTACCAAGGGCACCCAAAGTTACTTTCAGATCATAAGCCTCCTCAGTTAAGTCACACGTTGAGGAGGGGTGGAGGAAAAGCCTGGGGGTCAGATAGGTACCGCTTCAATAGCGAAGTGTGACCGATTTAATTTTCGGACATGTGGATCCCATTTTATAATGGTATACACATGTTCCTTATGGGCAGGGTTGATCACATGTGTGTGTGCAATGAAAGTACGGACGAGAAGCAAAGGAAGACAACGACACATATGTTTTATATTAATTGTGTTAGAGGAATGATGCACATAATAGAAAAACAAAGAAAAATAAATTAATATTTAAATGGGAATAAGCCACAATTAAAGGTTAAAATACATTTATTGACGTTTCAATTTCCACTTCGGAAATCGTTCTCAAAATACAAACATTAGTGTTTGTATTTTGAGAACGATTTCCGAAGTGGAAATTGAAACGTCAATAAATGTATTTTAACCTTTAATTGTGGCTTATTCCCATTTAAATATTAATTAATTTAAAATGCGACAAGAAAATAGCTTCAGAACAAAACAAAGAAAAAAGTATAAAAAAAGAATTCGAAAATAAGTAATAAATTATTATATGGAAGAACTCAAAACAAAATAAGGTATATAAATAGAAAAAAATAATTTAACATTTTGTAATTTGTGTAGGACGTACTTTATTTTTAAAATTGTATAGTTTGTATAAGTTAAAAAAAAGGTAATAATAACAATAACAATTTAAATTTACTAAAATTACATAAATCGTCAATATCACAGAATAAAACATAAAATATACAATCCATTGCAAAATTTCACTATATTGCAAATTGCATAATAAAACCTTACGAACTAGTTTACAAATAAGTTTAAACTGCTGCATGTGATACCCAAATATATATAAAAATATTTTGTTACTTGTACCTAAACGAACTGTACTTTCTTAATTATTCGTTGAGAAACTCTTCCAGTGAATAATAAGGTTTTTCAGATAGATAGGCTTTTGTCAATTTACGGAACTTAAGGAAAGAAGTTGTAGACTTAAGTTGTAAAGGGAGATGGTTGTATAATTTTTTTGCCGAATATAATATAGATTTTTTTACTAACTCAGTGATTGGGATCGGTAAATACATATCAAAGCTTGAACTTTTAGTGGAGTAGTCATGACTAGGTCTTGCTGGAAAAACATGTAGGTGTTTAGGAATTAAGCAAACAGTTTCTAGAATATATAGAGAGGGAAGAGTTAAAATTCCGTGAATTTTGAAGTAGCTTTTGCAATGTGTTATTGTACTGAGGCCAAAAAGATCCCGTATTGCTCTTTTTGTAATTTAAAAATAATATCAGATTGGGCAACTGTATCAGAATCCCAAAAGGAAGGCCATATCGAAGATGAGACTCAAACACAGAAAATATGTTATTTTGGAAGATGCTAAATTCATTTTCTTCGAAACAGATCTTATTGCATAGCAGGCTGAGACTAGTTTCTTACTTAACAAATGGATATGAAGAGACCATTTAAGGTTGCTGTCTATAAAAATACCAAGAAATTTTACAGAATCAATTATACTGATCTGGCTATTATTAAGAAGCAAGGGTTAAAGAGCTCCTTTACAGGATAATGTTACTGTCTTATCCACGATAAAAGAGAGTAAATTAGAGTCGCACCAGCTTTTTATTTTAAGTAGATCAGAAGTTATAATTGCATGAAGCGTTGCAATATTAGAGTTTTTCCAGGTAATACTAGTATCATCAACAAAAAGAAAAATTTTTCCATCGATTTTTAAGTTAGTGATGTCATTTATAGTTGTTAGTGATGTGATAAGGAAAAGTAGACGAGCCAGTACTGAATCTTGTGGTACTCCACATACAATGCTTTTGTGACTAGAGTCAGTAACATTTGCTCGAACTAGTTGGTTCCTATTTCTCAAGTAAGATTGGAACCCATTCAAAGAAATACCTCGAAATTTAGTTTTTTTCTCAAAATGTCATGATTTACATGTCACGATTATTTGAAATATTTATTAATATCTGGCAAAAATATGATCTCAAAATAGCTTTCAGATAATTTATGCTGTCATAAATTGTCATAAAGAAGTCGATGACTTCATATTTTTAACATGTTACCACAGAATACACCACCCAACAAGAAACGGAACGAAGGGCTTTTTCGCAATCCAAATTTATGTGAGAATCCGCCACGTTCTAAATAGTTTATCTTTCAACCTATAACAACTAAAGTTTGTTTACGTATTTGGAAGAGTTGTTTCGTGCGTGTTGTTTTATAGTAAAAAAAGAATAATACAAAAAGTATATTATAATAGTAAAAAAAGAATAATACTGTTATACATATTTTGTATATACCTGTACATATTTTAATACCTCAAAAAATCGATAAAAAGTAATAGAAATTGACTGATTTTCATCTCTATTTTGAAATTAACTCTCAAATTCAATCGCTTTTAATCGGTTTTTTAACGTACTAAAATAATTTTGGTACGTTAATTTGTTTGTTAAAAAAAATTAAATCGATATTTTTGATTTAAGACCTTTTACTTATCAGTACAAAATTGATATGAGTTGTATTAAATTAAAAAAAAAATACAATTCATACAAAACAGATCTACTTAAAAAACATTAGTTTTATTAATTACTTTGTTTCTCAGTGTAACTATAACTTTACTACTGTTTTAAATGACTTCCTCATTTCTTTTCTTAGTGTACCAAGTAGTACAACTGTCATTCTCTCTCAGAAATTTCTGTCCTACGAACATCAAAGGTACCGACAAAGCTTTCGCTTCTTGTTGGGTGGTGCATTCTGTGATGTCACTAAGTAAAAAAATTAGCTATGTCAGTATATCGTCGCTAAGATGTCAAAACCTCGTATTTCAATCTTCGATGGTTTTGTGTTTTTTTGGGTTGCCTACATTAGGAATTCGAGCTTCATCGATTGCAAAACCTCTTATCTTAAAGCGTGTAAAATTACACCTACATCACTCGAATTCAGAAACCTCGTATCTCACATGTTGTACACCAAACCTAGTAAGTCAACGAGTGTATGCAAAATATCTGAATATTGAACGTTTTGTGTAGTTATATGAATTTATAAGAATTATAAGAATAATTTCATAATAATAATTCAATAATATATAATAATAAATAATTTATAAGAATTATAAGTGTTTACTAGAAGCTATGGTAAGTAAAAAAATCTTAATACTTTGTTTTAATATTACGTAGACGCATTGTTTTACGTTAAACAGAAACATAACTAATATTATTCCAAAAAATTTAAGGTTATTATGATTTAATTAATCTATTTCAGTTGATCATCTGAAACAAATTATATAAATTAACTAAAGAAAAACAGAAACTTGTCAGTTGGTACAATAATTTCCAAAATAATGTATTTCAGTAAATTTTTTAGTGAAACAAATTGTAATAGGAGGTTTTGTTACCTAGCTTAATTTAAACTAAGCTGGGCTGCAAGAATGGTCAAATGAGCACTAAGAAATTTGAAAGCGAATCATGATATTGACCATTCCAAAATAAATGCCACGATCATGCCGATATGATCTTTTCTTAAACAAAATGAAAAATACAAACATTGATATTTATCATCCAGGGAAGGACCAGTGTGACTTATGTTTTTTGCATAAACTGGGCAATGTAGAGCAAGAAGATTATAAATCACACATTAGCCAAAAATATCGCGCTAGAACGAAAAAATAGAAAGAAAAAGAAGATGCGTTGGAAGGAAAAGTGTGCGTATTTACGATGGATGTACAGCGGTCCAACTTGTCCCTGTTGTCCCAGCAAGCATGGTATACTTTAAACAGAAACTAGCATGCCATAACTTTACCTATAATTTAACAAATGATAGGGTAATTTGTTATGTATGGTATGAGGTAGAAAGCAAAATGGATGCTAACTTCTTTACATCTTTTATGATTGTTTTGTACAAAAATATTTAGTTAAGGGTCACTCGCAAATGGAGAGCGATAGTGTGCATTCCACCAATGAAAAAAAGAAATGCATTTACTTACCATCCAATTATGTGGAAATAATTAAAAAGGCCCGTAAAAATTTCAAAAATCCATACAAAGTTAAATACGTTGATCACCAATGTTTTAATGACTATTCTGAAATTAAGTATTATTCATCCATTCGTCCAGGAAAAAAAGTTGGAGATGCATGCGTAAATAATCTGAGGGGCCTAAGGTATCCTACAGATTTGCCTGTCCAATTCAAACTGAACTTTGGCAATAAGTAAAAGTTTTTACCAGTTTGAAAAAATACTAATAATGCAGAATTGCAAAAAAATGTATAATGATCATTTGCCCATTACAGAAGACAAATTTAATCACCTGCAGTCTCTTAAGACCGTTATTCACCCAGACTATCATGGTTTTTATGACTCGTTGAAGCACTTATTCTTTTTTGTTTTTAAAATATGGAAAATACTTATGTTTATTTTATTTTATATAAGTATTTTATTTTGTGTGTAGAAAAGGCCTAAGAGGGATGAAAATATGCTATCAAAACCTCGTAAGTCCTAAAATTAAGTACTACATATTTAAATTTCAAATAATCTAACTTTATTCTTATCAAGTTTAATCATTGTCACAAATAATAATTCAATTCGTGAACATCCCATATTGCAGAAAAAAAAATTAATTGACTTGTTAAATCATTTTCCATAAAAGTTAACACTTTAAAATGGCGTCATTTCGTTATTTTGAAATCGTTAGTAAAACATTAGACAAACAGAGCTCATTTATTAATTTAATTTTTTTTTGCTTAGAAATATTATTTGTCTTATATATTTTTTACACATTTGGTATATAGTAATATTCTACAATAGTTTTACTAAGATCAAAATTATTCGACTTCTACTGCACTAAAATACTTGTGAAAATCACTTTAAATTAAAAATAAAAAATTGAAGTAGCATGACAAGCTATAAATTCGTTACTATTAAAAACTTTTATTCATTATGTTTCAATTATCATTAACTCCAAGTAATAATGTTTAAAGTGTACAAAATGAGTAAAAGTTTAACAAACGTAATATTGCTAAGTATAGCCTTTTTACTGCTATTTATAGGAATTCAAACAATGAGCAATATCCAAAAAATTGTCATTGATAGTATAAAGAAAGAAAAACCATCTTATAAAGAAAATGGGTATTACAGCCAAGCTGTAAACAGTGCATTTTATGCTGTATCCACGTGGGCAGTGCCATCAATCATTAATGTTTTTGGAGTGAAAGTGTCTATGTGCTTAGGCGCTCTTTTTAATGTTTTGTTTATACTACAATTTTTGTTAGAAGAAGTTTGGATCTTATACCTGTTCTGTGGTTTAGCAGGCATCGGGTCAGCTTTATTAGGAGCAGCGCAAGGTGACTATTTAGCTTTAAATTCCTCAGATAAAACGATGAATAGAAATACTGCCATATTTACAATAATTTCAAGCTTTAATATGATAATTGGCAATATAATTGTTATGTGTGGGTTTGGTGGTAAAGCTGAAATAAATAAGAGCACACGTATATTAGTTTTGACAATCTTCGCAGGAGTATGTACAGTGGGGTCATTCGTATTCGTTTTATTACCAGTAAATAAAAACGAAGAAAAAAGTGAAGAAACATTGAGTAAAGTTGGAGCAATAGAATCATTTATAAAAGCAGTAAAATTGTTTATTACTAGAAATATGTTACTATTAAGTGTAAGTTTTTTATATGGAGGAGTAAGCGCCGGATTTTTTAATGGAATTTATTCCTCTGCAATAGGTTTTACACAAAAACTTCCCAATTCTAAGCAATTGGTAGGCCTATCTGGAATATTTACAGGTATTGGAGAAATATTTGCAGGCATCATAATAACGATTTTTGACGAAAAAATAGTTTCCTTGGGTAGAAAAGTCTTAATAGTAACTGGTTGTTCTTTGCACGGTTTAAGTTTTATATTAATTTTTATTAATCTTCCAGATAATTCCCCAAATGCTGATACTAACGATGCAGCAATTATAGAAAGTAATACGTTTCTTGCCATGTTTTGTTCGTTTCTTTTGGGTCTTGGTGACTGTATAAATGTAAATGTTATATTTAGCTTATTGGGAACTGTGTATTCCGAAAGTGCTGCCGAAGCTTTTTCCATTTTACAATTTTTTGTGGGTATTGGATCGGTTATTAATTTTATGACTGCTGAAGCAGTAGGACTTTATTATCAACTTGCAGCTTTATTTTTATTAGCAATATTAAATGCCGGGTCCGTTATAAAAGTAGACACTTATTGCAACCAAAATGTGTTAATAAAACATAAAACTAAGACAGAAATTTCTCATTAGTTTTAAACTCAAATCTCACTAGTAACTAAGTTTTTATATGTAAGTTTGTATAACTAAGTTTGTATTTTATATGTTTTATATGCAAGGTAATATTTACTGTAAAAATATTGTAGGTAGTATAATTTTATAAATGTTTTTATATGTAATGTAATATTTGTACATATTATATTCTTTTATACAGTGTTGTCGTTTTACTTAATGCAGGGTCTCTGGTCTTAACAAAGTGAAAATTTTTATTGTTTGTGTATTTACTTGTGTAACTTTCATAAGGAAAAAGAAATTCCCGTAGTTGCCTGTATACCATGAATGACAAAAGTTTAATTAAAAAATCCTTTATAAAATTTATATACACAACAATAAGGCGCTTGAGAAAAGGGCACTTGATAAAGGCACTTGGCCGAAACAGCTGTAGTGATGAAATAATATGTATAATAAATTTTGTGTAAGTTTTGAAAACAAAGTTTTTAGTGTTTTATTGGTATATAAAGTGAATTTTCGTAAAGTAACGGTCGAATCGATCACTTGAAATTTATGTAATTAAAAAGACTTACAATGTAATTACAACTAATTACAATTATGTTGTAATGTTAAAGTATTTAACAGATACCCTGCATGGCACCGTTAGACTCCCGATAGGGGGTGTTGTTGACCCTCAGACCTCATCTGAATGGCTGCTAGATGGCAGCTGAACTCATTTATTGAGATGTCATCATTATGTGTGAAATAAATAATGACGAAAAGGCAGCTAGCAAAGATTTATTCTGGGGTCAGGCAGCATAGATAATAGACAATTTATAAGGCAACACTATTGTATTATTGGATCTAAATGATTGAGTGGGTGTAAGTCCCCAGATGTATTAGGGCCATATGGAAAATAAATAAAAAAGACACAATGTTTTAGTAGACAGACCATCAAGGCAATGTATTAAAGACGTAGTGTAAAACGAGGAGATGAGATAAATAATGACCACTATATAGTTGTAGATGGGACTAGCTTGGGAGTACGATGAGGACCAATAACTAAAAATACAAAGGAAATAAGTAAATCTTAATACACTACTATAGAGGTAATCAAGTCATATAAGCTAGCAGACAAAAAGATAGCAAAAAAGTTTGAGACTTACGTTGATAACTACGTAACAAAGCACGCTGAACAGAACTGTGACTCAGATCAAGTTTGGCAGAAACTGGAGTCTTGGCATAACGACCGAGACGAACACATGTGTACAAAATAAGGGCGTTGGTACTTAACTTAAAGCAGCTAGCGTTTGTCGATAACATAACATTGACGGTAAGGTGTGGCCTTTGCACCAATAAGAATATATAAACGAATATTTAAATGTATATAGCAAAAAACAAAATGCAGTGGGATATGCTATGTTAGAAATAGCTTTTGTCAACATGGAACAAAATGTCTAGTCTACCGGAAAGAAACAGAGAGGGCGAATATTTATTCTACATGACAGAAAGAGAAAGAAAAGAAAGACAGAGGGAGAAAGAGAGGGCGCCAACTACTTTTTAAATAAACAATAGTAAAAACAGAAACTGAAGTTAAAGAAATTAATAAACTAATAAAGAAAATAGTTATTTAAATATAAATTAATAGAGATGTGACATTTATAACGTTACACACTCCTACCAACCATCAAAAAAATTTCGAACACAACTGAGAAATTTTTCTCAAAAAAAAAACAAGAACACAATGTTCTACCTAGGAATAAATATATGCAGTAGTAATCTGTAGTAACAAATCAAAAATAAATACTTTATAATAAAGCAATCGAGTTAATGAATATAATGACAAAATATTGATCATAAATAATTTAGAGTATTACTCAGGGAAATTAAATACTTCCCAACGAATTGTAGTATGCGTCAAACTGAAATTTGTTATATGTTATTTAAAAATTTTATAACAAAATAATTAAATTAATGAATATAAGTAATTATTCATTATTCATAAAAAAATTTAGAGTATAACTAAAATTTTTTATATTTAAAAAAAAAGCCAAAATAATTTTCAGATGTTAATCTGGGGAAAATAAAAAAATTATCCAATGAATTGTAGTATTTATCACACTAAAATTATTAATTTAACATTAATAAATTACTACAGAGAATATCTCTGGAAAAATAAAAAAATTACTCAATGAATTTCAGTATTCATTAAACTGAAATTAAATAAGGTACTGTTATAGAGTAACCAGTAATGGTGTAGCATAAAGTTTATAATAAAAATTTAATAATTACAATATATACAGTTTTTGAGGGGAACGCTCAGAGGAATATAAATGCATATTACCCAATGAATTTTAGTATTCATTATACTAAAAATGAAGGCAGAATTTGTTTAAATTAATCGGATATCTGTAGGCTTTGGTACTGTACATGGACCCTACCAAAGGGTCAATTGATACCATTGGTTGGTATGAACGCTGTAGCCCATAGCCCACGGTTAAACCACTACAGCGCTCCTCGGAGACGACAGCCCTATGTGCCATGAACCCCCCGATGACATACCCTGGTGACAACCCACCATTTAAGGAAGATCCAGTGGTACGAATGTACATCTGCATCAAAGCTCAGGCCCACAATAACAATAATAATAATATTAATAATAATAATAACCTGTGGGAGTTTTTGTCAGTTCTTCTATCAGGCGCGGCCCCCTGCGAATGGGGGATGCTCTCTGGGTATTCTTAGAACCGATACCCAGAGGGTAGCAGGGATACCTGCCGTGGAACAAAAACTGACACCTGGCAGTAGGTATAAAATGCACACCCATGAAAATGGAGATTAATGATTTATGTTTAGGGTCGCTGCCTGGGGATCGCCAGGGCACGTCTGGAGCCGGCGCTGGACGTGACAGCATGCGGGACGTCGGTGGCAGGGTGTTGAGGAGGCGGGCCCCTGTCATACAATCAGCTACAGCCCAACAACAAGAAGAACCACAAATGAGCCAAACAACAACAAGAGCTCCACCCGCTGAAGGTGCTGCGCTGGAACATCAGCCGGCGCTCACTCAAGCGGGACGACCGAGGCAGCGCATGAAATGGACTGTGTCCATAAACGAAAATATTTTGCGCTTTTATTATAAGGTGACAAACCTCGGTCAAGAAACGATCGGCTATCGACAACAACTGTATGCCGAATTTTGCAGGGAATACCCAGAAATTCAAGTATCTGAACAAAGAGTAGCAGACCAATACCGGGTAATTTTAAGAAACAATCTTATCCCAGAGACTAGACGCGACATTATCAGAAGCGAAATTGAACAGGAGATCCATAACCAACAGCAAGTTGCAGACCAAGTCCCTAATGAAGTCCCCAACGAGCAGATTCCTGAGCTTCTCGTACAAGAAACTCAACCTAATAATACACAGCAGGGCAATAACGAGTTGCACGATAGTCTGGTAAACGAGATGGCACGCGCTGTACAAGAGTTTAGTGGAACAAACCCACTTAGCAGACCACCGCTACCAAAAATAAACTCTTCTAAGAAACTAGGAGCGCTGTTACAAATTGTGAATACTGAAGTCCTACCCAATTATATCACAGAAGCCCACACATTAGAATATTTGCATATGCTGATTTACTGTGCAGCAACAGCAATTGCTAATGTTATGGGCATTAAGATCAGAACACGACGGGGTACCAACATCGGAAGGACTGGTAACAGAATAGCACCCTGGGGAAAACGACTGCTGGGGAAGATTGAATTACTGCGTAGGGACATTGGACAAATAACAGAATACATAAGAGGAGTAAGAAGTAGAAAAATCATCAAAAGAGCTGAAGAAATATTGTTTAACACTATAAGACACTCACGACATGATCCAGAAAACAACACACCTCAACAATGCCTGGACACATTAAAACAAAAACTATCTGTTTACTCAGGCCGCCTGAGGAGGTACAAGGTTAGTAACCACCGCAAATGCGACAACATACTTTTTGAGCAAGCAGAGAAGGCTTTTTATAGGAAACTTAATTCCACTGTAGAAAATGCAAATAATAAATCCTACCCAAGCCAAGAAGAAATTCATGAGTTTTGGGGAAACCAACTTTCGACGCCAGCTACTCATAATAACAATGCTGGATGGATTGAACAAACGACGAACAACTGTCAACACTACAGTAATATTCCTTATGAACCTTTCACCACTGAAGAAGTCTCGAACATTATCAAAGAGCTTCATAACTGGAAATCTCCTGGACCAGACGGAGTTCAAAACTTCTGGCTAAAGAAGTTTTGGAGTGTTCATGAGCTTTTAACAGTATTTATTAATAATATTATTTCTAATTCACAGGAAATACCATCATTTCTTACTCAGGGAACCACTTATCTAATACCGAAGGATCAAAGTAATACCCAAGATCCAGCAAAGTACCGCCCAATTACTTGTCTTCCAACTTTGTACAAATTGGTCACATCCTGTGTGGCCCGGCGTATCTACCAACATTGTGCTCTGAACAATATCATAGAGCCTCAACAGAAAGGATGCGCTAAGGGCTCCATGGGCTGCAAAGAACAACTTATTATCGACTCAGTTATTTCTAACCAGGCATACACCAAAAAAAGAAACCTTTTTACTGCCTTCATTGACTACAAGAAGGCTTTTGATTCAGTGCCGCATGAATGGCTTATAGATATATTGAAAATATATAAAGTCGATGATAATCTCGTGACCTTTTTGAAGAATATAATGGCAGAGTGGAAGACTAAAATTCACCTTCAAATACCGGGTGAAATTAATATCGAAACTGAAAATATCCCTATTAACCGGGGGCTTTTCCAGGGGGACTCGTTGAGTCGACTTTGGTTCTGCCTAGCAATGAACCCACTATCTCAGCTGCTGAACTCTACTGACTCAGGTTTTAGCATCAAAAATAACAACACTGTTGTAGCGAAGCTTAATCATCTGTTGTATATGGATGATTTAAAATTAATGGCTTCCACTCGAAACCACCTAGATGAGATGCTAAAAACTGTAGAAAATTTCTCAAATGATATTAGTATGAATTTTGGACTAGACAAGTGCCGTATACTAAATATAGTCAGAGGAAAGATTCAGCCCGGAGGTTTCGATATGCAAGATGGCCAAAACATCGAGGCAATGGGTGAAAATGATATGTACAAATATCTCGGAGTAAAACAAGCGCGGAAAATTGACCATAAACAAATGAAAACTGAACTAACTTCGGAGTTCGTACGAAGAGTAAGACAACTAAATCGGTCATATCTTAATAGTAAAAATTTGTTTAAGGCATTAAATACGTACGCCTGTTCCGCGCTGAGCTACTCATTTGGTATTATAAAGTGGTCAAAAACAGATATAGAGGGTCTTCAGCGGAAAGTAAGAACACTTCTCACAAAGGCGCAAAAACATCACCCACGCAGTGCAGTAGAGAGAACAACATTACCGCGGTATCAAGGGGGAAGAGGACTTATGGATATAGGTGAGCAATTGGATAAACAAATTGCTAATTTAAGAACTTATTTTCAGGTACAGGCTGAGAGATCTACTTTACATCGAGCAATTTGCGCAGTAGATGATACGACGCCGCTTAAACTGAGGGAACAAGAAATGCGCATAAACCACCTGACTAAACAAGACAAAATGCGTACCTGGATGAGTAAACCTCTGCATGGGCGACATCTCAATGAGATCAGCCAAGAATATGTCGACAATACAGCGTCGAACTATTGGTTGACATCAGGAAAGATGTTTCCCGAGACTGAGGGTTTCCTACTTGCCATTCAGGATCAGGTTATTCCAACTAAAAATTACCTGAAATATATTGTTAAAGATCCTCAAGTCCAAAATGACAAATGCCGATATGGATGCCAAGCCCAAGAAACCATCCAACATCTTACCGGTGGCTGCCAGGCATTTGTCGGTACTGATTATAAAGAACGCCATGACTCAGTAGGAAAGATTATCCACCAAGAACTAGCTGACAAACTGGGACTTCTCCAAACCGACCATCTTCCTTATTATCAATACGTCCCTGATAGAATGCTTGAAAATGACAACTACAAGCTATACTGGGACCGCACTGTGCTTACAGACCAACCAGTGGCCCATAATAGACCCGATCTCATACTAGTTAATAAAATTACTAGGCAAACAACACTTATTGATGTGGCGATACCCAACACCAATAATTTACGTGTTAAATACAACGAAAAGATCGCCAAGTACAGAGATCTAGAAATACAAATCAGGAGACAATGGAGAATGGAAAGTACCCAGACGATACCCATTATTCTTTCTACCACTGGAGTTATCCCGAAGAGCCTCCTAGAAAACATAAAAAAGCTGGGTCTAAACGAACATCTATATAAGATTATGCAGAAAGCTGTGTTACTTTCGACGTCCAGATGCGTACGAAAATTTTTGGGAGATACACCGACATACCAAGTCACCTAGGACTCGATAACATGAAAAGAGTCCCACCAGAGCTCAATCCTTTTGATACCGTAGGTATCTGGGATGAGTGAATTTTCCCCTTAGAGGGAGTGTGAGCCGTATGGCTAAATCTGGATAATAATAAAGGGGCAATGCATCTGATATACTCAGAAATATATATATATATATATATATATATATATATATATATATATATATATATATATTATATACTCAATATATACATTGTTGAAGAATTATGTCTTCAGAAATTCTTCTTCACAGACCTTCAGATCATATCTCACAAAAATGAATAGCTAAGAATAGAATAATATTGCTAATGAATGAATCTCAAAAAAATTAGTACTCAGGATGACTGAGTACCTAAAGTAAGGTAACAATCATATCAAAATTATAATATGAGTAAAAGCATGTAGACATTGATATGCAAATGTAATAAATTATTGATAAACATCTCAAAAATACATATAAATTTTAAAAAAGAGATATAGTAACTGCATAAATCAAGTCCTAGAAGACTAAGAGTAAGTTAATAATGAATATAAGATAAAGATACATAAGAAATGTTATTCTCACTAAATATAAACCAGGGATCCACACAAAAGAATAAAGTACCGCATAAATATAGTTTACAAAAGATAGAAGAAAACAAGTGAAAGTAGGTATACTACAATCAAACTTCAAAACTACAAAAAGTAGATATGCATAGAATTATTGAAGTTATACTTCTGTACGCACGGTCGACGTTGGAAATTTGCACGGGAGTGAATCGGTGAAATCATTACATATATAAGATATGAGTAAGAGAGAGACAGAAGATATATTTTCTCTCTCTTTCTCTATTGGGAATAGAAATGTCCTTTATATATTATTTAATGTATATATATTTAACCCAGATAATCCTGACATAAGAAATAGTATTAAAACTGCAATTTTTTGTTATTAATATGTTTTATTTGGAACACTTGAATACATTACTGTAATAATATTGCAAAAAATCGCAATGTACACAAAAAAAAATTAGCGTCCTACATCTAGAACGTCAGGATCAAGCACTACCATTTGTGTGGTAACTCACAAAGCAGCGTACATGGATACCAACATCACATTTTTGACATCTTGTAGTTGTTTTTTTATGGCAGTAGCGACATCTAGTTTGTTTTTCTTGATCAATCACACAATGATGCATTCCATCGAAACGAGAATCGGCATTTTCTCTTCGACTTGGCCGTCCACAAGAAGATGAAGTCGCTTTTGTATAAAGCTGAAGAAGTGAAGTTGCAATGCGTCGTCGAAAAGCTAATTGATCCAAAGTGCCCTGATTGCTTCGATGTAGTTGCCAAGCGTAGGAGAGGACCGGGAAGAAGACGCATTTCCTGGCTCCAAAATTTACGAAAGTGGTATAACACGACTACCACTGAACTGTTCCGCGCTGCAATAAATAAAGTAAAGATAGCCGTGATGATCGCCAACATCCGGAACGGATAGGCACTTTAAGAAGAAGAAGTTGCCAAGCATTCTGTATAGCCAAATCGATACAGTGAGTAAACAAACAGAAGTACCACTTTTTTCCTCTAATACCAGTTCTATATAAACTTACGTTTTGATCGCATCGATCTACGCCGCCCATATTTCGATTATATAATTTTACCATGAATGGTTGAGGAACAAGTAGGACCTATCGTTTTTTTTTCTTGTCGCGAATATCGCTTTACTTGATGAATAGGATTCGTACCAACTGCGTTCGAGCAGAGCAATACAACACTATTATCGTGCCAGCTGACAATTGTCAATTTCTTATTACCGTCAAACTTAGCATCGTACGAACCTCTTTTGTCTTTTTGTAACTCCTTTGCCGATTTCAGCGGATTTTTTGGTATTCTGTTACTTCTTATGGTTCCTGTTCCTCTGATATTTTTTTCTGTCAGCATTTCAAATAAAGGCATTGTACTAAAAAAATTATCAAAAAATAAATGAAATTTTTTCAGCTCCCACTTTGATCTAAGAATGTCAACATAACTGAGTACCACACCTACACCGACACCAAAATCCTTGTATTTAGGCGATACGTGTGTTGATGCTCCCTGGTATGGCTCAAACCACGTTACGTACCCATTTTTGTTACATCTAACCCAAAGTTTATATCCCCATCTTATCGGTTTACCCTTTATAAACTGTTTACAGCCGTGACGCCCGAAATAAGGAACCATGGCTTCATCAACACTGTGGTTCTCTTCTAAAACTGCATGTTTTAAAAAATTTTGATTTAGTAACCCAAAGAGAGGTCTAACTTTACTGAATTTATCAGAATGATCCAAATTATTATTATCGGCTATATGCAGAACGCTCATTATAAAATCAAACCTATCCCTAGCAAGTGCCCCAGAAACTAAGGAATTACAGACGTCTCTATCCTTTTCCCAATACATCTTCTTCCTTGGGTATTGAGCATAACCACTAAGAATAAGAATTCCTACGAATGCTTTGATTTCTTCGATACATATAGGCTTATTTTTCTTATTTTTCATACTTGCATATCTATTGGATTCGACAACCAGTAAATCAAAAATTTCTTCATCGAACAACTTCATGAACCAGTCTATGGGAGTATCTTCTGTATCAATATTGAGATCATTATCCTTTGACCAATCAAGTATTTCTGCTTCCTCTGAGGTGGTTGCTACTTCAGACCAGTGGTATTGCCGTGGAATTTTCAAAACTTTCTCAGATTTAACAGAATTTAATAATGGAATATCATCATCCGAGTCTGAGTCAACCGAACGAGGTACATGGATTTCAGCTACTGTTCTCAACATATTTGAAGGCAAATTATCCGGATACACGTTTTCTTTATCCCCACAATCCTCATCTGTTTCAGCGGCATCTTCCGGAGGTAAGAGAACTATATTAGCTTGAGAATGAGGAAATTCATCTTCTTCTAACATCTCCAAGGCCTCATGTAAAGAAAAACCCCTGAAACAATAAAAGCAGTATGTTCATAACACTATCAACAAATTCTTTTGGGCTAAATACTAAGTAAAATAAACAAAGAAATCCAATGATTACAATAATTACTCAAAATTATAATTTTCATGCCATAATAGTACATAATCCTGACATCCTACATGTAGGACGGTCAAATTTATCACCACCTGGCAGCCAACTGGCAAACATTTTGGATAAAATTATTTCACAATTTGGAAAAATGAACACTTATATACAAATAACATCATAAAAAAGTATATTTTATCAAAAGTTTAATATTCATTTCTTACCTTGCAAATCTGATTCCATGCTCAGCCATATTTTACGTTTTTTACAACCGCACCACAAGTAGACGTTTCAAGCGATAGGAACAAACTAAACAACAATGGGACGATTTGTCCTTGAGTAACATTTTGTGATAGACGGCGTTATCAAATTTAAACAGGGCCGTGTTCAAAAATTATTGAAATTAGCGTCCTACATAGAGAACGTCAGGGTTATTAGGGTTAATATTGTATTAATATTCTTCTTCAGATGCAAATCCAATAATGGATGTTAGCGATCACATTTTCCATTAATTAATAACTCTTTTCTACTAATATTTATATATTTATTGAGAGACATACCTACATTTACATTTAGATTGTTTAACAAAGATAAGTAGGTATCTATTCAGTGGGCTATTAGCACCATAGGTTGTTCTACAAAATGAAACATTAAAAGTACATAGATGAGGCAAACCATGGTAATATGGTACTCTAAGACCAATCTCACCCACAAGAGAGGGACAGATCCCTCCTCATACTTAAAGCATACAAGCTCATAGACCTCTCCATGATAGTGTAGTCATGGTCTGCTAATCTAATCCAACTTTGAAAGGCGCACACCTGTAGAAATTTATGCCGAACCCCCTCTAAGGTGAAGCTTTTAAGATAGTTGTTGAACCACCACCTACAAATAATTCAAATAGTAAGCTAAGTGAGACTGGTTTTATAATATATAATTTTAGGTTCAATTTTTAATTAACTAGGTTAAATTATTAATTCTCTAATTAAGGCTGTTAACAGCATTTACCCATTTGTCAAACATATCCATATAATGTTCTTGACTTGAAAAACGGTATTGCTTGCCAGTAGTATCCATGTGATCTGGAACAAATCTTTTTTGTTCAGTTGTTCGTCTCTACATTGTTATTCCATGTAATGTGTTCAATTCCATAATAAAAAATCGTCTAAAATTGTACCTTTTTGCACTACTTATATAAAAAATTTTAAATTATAAAAAATAAAACAAATACAAATATGGCGCCGTATTTGCCTAAACTCAACTTTGACTTGACCACAGGACACTTCCTCCGCGCAGGAACGAGACTAGCAGCGCCATCAAATGAACGGGCGCCAAATCCAAACGTGATTTGACCTTGGCTATCCCTGTTACCAATCTAGGTGTAATTTTATCTATGATTAAGTTTATTGATATTACAGTAACAAACTGAGAGATTACATTAACACTGTAATCACTGTCACTGAAAATTGTACAATTTTATGGACAAAGTTAACAAAAAAGTCAAATAATATAAAATAACAAAACAATCTTAAATATTAGTAAAATTATTGTACAACTTATATAATTTGTACAGGCAACCACAAAATACAAAACAAATTGTAGCTAGTGTTGCCAAATGCAAGAACAAGACGAGATTTAGACAGTCTTGGTCTTGGTCTTACGTCAATACACCTGGTCTTGGTGTTGGTCTTGGTATTGCAAGTCTTGCAGTTACCCATTAGCATATTGCTATTTATTAAACATTACTTTAGATCTTAGAACAACGTAACAGAGTAAGTACATTTTAAGCTTGAATTAACAGCCATAATAAAGACCAAAAAAATTAATAAATGTCTAAACAACTGACATCGAGTGGGGTTTGAAGTCACGATCTAAACGGTCAGTGCCTATGCTGTGACTGTGCCTAACTCAGCTATCTACCTTGACCCACGGAAGTCAATCTGTTTTTTTGCATTTACATATCAAGTTCATTGATTTTGTCGTTCATTTCAATAGATATTATCAAAACTACTTAATAGTGACAAAACAGGTGCCACCTGATAAAAAAGTACATTATTAGTCTAGTAAAATTTAGTTTATTTTAATTAAAGAAATAAATTCGGAAATTATTTTGTGGTGGTATTTGTTTTTTATTGGATTAAAGAAAAGTGAATTGTAATAAGAATAACATTTTAAATTTGTGTTGACTTGTGCTGGGTTGAATACTGAAATCATTTTCAAAAAATTTATAAAATTATGAACTAAGATATTATTAGTGTTAAACTGAAATGCTTATAATTTGGCAGTGGGTGGTAGCAGGATAATCAAAACTATGAAAAATATAAAATATAGGTTGCATTACAAACAATTGTAGTTTATTGCCATAGAAAACAATATTTCTAATTTCAAAAGTCCAGTGATTCGAAGAGTCTAAAATTTGTTTTCAGACTCTTAAGGTTTGGTAGTAAACTATTTCGGCACGTTATAACCCAAAGGTAAGCAAAGATTCAAAAAGATATAACGTCATACCGAATTCTATGAAAAATTAGTGTATTTTTACTATATAATAGGTAGTCATAACTCATAGTTTCTTTTCGTAGATGACCGCCTAATCTTACAAGATAAAGTTTTAAGGAGACAACCGTTGACATAACGTTATCAAAAGTAAGGATATTGGGGATAACTGTTGTTATATTTTTACAAAACACAAATTGATATAATCTAATATATTATTAGATACTGAGATATTGCTCTTTAATAGGTGTGAACATATTAATTTTTTTTTATTACTACCGTTTTGTCTGTGTGTATTTAGCTTGTTGAGAAAAGAATTACAGAGACACATTATAAATACAAAACCGCATGACATGTAATCGTCATATATGTATTTTCAAAAATCCTAAATAAAAACAAATTGATGTTTTAGGCAATAGAAAATATAAAATTAACAGTGATCCAAATAAAGATTTCAATACGACAAGGTTTAAACCACCTGCCCTTTCGTATTCAATTAGCATATTCTGAGTTTTTACAGAGACATTTAAACATAAATTTATATTATATTATATTAAATTCCATCTCGTCGTCGCTTTTGCAGATTCTATTTTATTGATTTAGATAGTTTTCTGTTTAACTCAGATAGTTTGATATACCTATGACTTGTTTTGTTTTATTTATTACCAGGTACTGCATTAGAACTACATTTAAGCCATTATTTGTACAAATTAAATATTTTAAAAGTTTATTTTTAGATTTATTTTCATAAAATTACTTTAGTATATAAGTAAATCTTAGTCATCTTTATATTGATTTTCATTTTTCTTTAAGTAAAGTCGCGAGTTCCAAGTGCATATTTCTTAATGTAATTAATGTAATAATACAAATTACAAATGTAATTTACATTTAATATCGTCCTAAAACCGTCCTGGTAAAATTGTCCTTTTTAAAGTTCTTCTAGAGGCTAATATAGAAGGCTATAATTTTAAGTTTATTTTAAGGTCATCATTCTATTTCACCTTAACGACACGACAATACAGCACGACTTTTCACCTGTGGAAGTTTTAAACATTAAATATTCGTAATAATGCGACAATGCTTGATTAGTTAGATTACTGAGAATTATCCCGTAAGGTAAACCGCCGTAACTGATACATTGGTTGAGGGAGCGTCCAAACGCAAATTGTCGTGAGCTTTACTCCAAGGCTTATATTCATGACCGAGAAGGTTACTCAAGTAACCCGGCGTGAGTCTCACTATTTCACGTAATGCACCCAACACTAATACACATGGAAAACGAGAAAGGCTAAAATTTATCTGTTATAAGGTTGTATGTGAATCGAAAGGTAATTAAAAATAAGAAAAAACGACGAAATAAACGATAGACGACACGATGATAAAATAAAAATAATATTGATTGGGATATATAGAAATAATAAAAACAAATTAAGCCATACCAATGAAATTACGGAAGAGAAGCAAAGGAAGACAATGACATAGATGTTTTATATTAATTGTGTTAGAGGAATGATGCACAATAGAAAAACTAAGAAAAAATTATAAAAAAAAGAAATCGAAAAAAGTAATAAATTATTATATTTATGGAAGAACTTAAAACAAAATAAGGTATATAAATAGAATAAAATAATTTAAAATTTTGTAATTTGTGTAGTACTTTATTTTCAAAATTGTATAGTTTGTGGAACATGTTTCCGAATGGCAACTTTTAATTTGATTACAGCACTTCGCTCTACCTATAGCTGCAGTTGATTGACAAAATCGTAAAACCTTTGATACAGTTTTTAAATAATAAGCAGTTGATTTGATTTATTTTATTGATCCCTATTCGTTGACTTCATCTAGAGTAAGCATCTAGAATAGAATAGAATAGAAATATGCTTTATTGTCATTGAAAATTTTACAATTTTATGGACAAAGCTTACATAAGTTAAAAAAAAATTAATAATAACAGTAACAATTAAAATTTACTAAAATTACATAATTCGTCAATATCACAGAATAAAACATAAAATATACTATCCATTGCAAAATTTCACTATATTGCAAATTGCATAATAAAACATTACGAACTAGTTTACGAACAAGTTTAAGCTGCTGCATGTGATAGCCAAATATATATAAAAATACTTTGTTATTTGTATCTAAACGAACTGTACTTTCTTAACTATTCGTTGAGAAACTCTTCCACTAAATAATAAGGTCTTTCAGATAGATAGGCTTTTGTCAATTTACGGAACTTAAGGAAAGAAGTTGTAGATTTAAGTTGCAAAGGGGAATGGTTGTATAATTTTTTTGCCGAATATAATATAGATTTCTCTACTAACTCAGTGGATGGGATCGGTAAATACACAACAAAGCTTGAATTTCTAGTGGAGTGATCATGACTAGGTCTTGCTGAAAAAAACGTGTAGGTGTCTACGAATTAAGCAAACAGTTTCTAGAATATATAGAGAGGGAAGAGTTAAAATCCCGTGATTTTTGAAGTAGCTTTTGCAATTTGTTATTGTACTAACGCCAAAAAGATACCGTATTGCTCTTTTTTGTAATTTAAAAATAACATCAGATTGGACAGCTGTATAAGAACCCCAAAAAGGAAGGCCATATCGAAGACGAGACTCAAACAAAGAAAAGTAAGTTATTTTGGAAGATGCTAAATTCATTTTCTTCGAAAAAGATCTTATTACATAGCAGGCTGAGGCTAGTTTCTTACTTAACAAATCGATATGAAGAGATCATTTAAGGTTGCTGTCTATAAAAATACCAAGAAATTTTACAGAATCAATTATACTGATCTGGCTGTTATTAAGAAGGAAGGGTTAAAGAGCTCCTTTATAGGATAATGCTACTGTCTTATCCACGTTAAAAGAGAGTAAATTAGAGTCGCACCAGGTTTTTATTGTAAGTAGATCAGAAGTTATAATTGCATAAAGCATTACAATATTAGAGTTCTTCCAGGTAATACTGGTATCATCAACAAGAAGAAAAAAATTTCCATCGATTTTTAAATTATTGATGTCATTTATAAAGATAAGGAAAAGTAGAGAACCCAGTACTAAATCTTGTGATACTCCACATACAATTCTTTTGTGACTAGAGTTAGTATCATTTGCTCAAACTCTTTGTTTCCTATTCCTCAAGTAAGATTGGAACCAATTCAATGAAATACCTCGAATTCCGTAGAAATTATTTTTTTTATCAAAATGTCATGATTTAAACAATCAAAAGCTTTGGCATAGTCACAAAAAAACAGTGGCAGTATAAAGATTATTGTTTAGTGCTTAATAGACCTCATGTAATACAGAAAACATAGCATCGCTGGTACATTTATTAGATATAAAGCCGAACTGACTTTGTGATAAAATGTTGTTTTCAACGAGAAAGGACATGTCGGGCTTTTATAAGTCTCTCAATAATCGTGGATAGGACAGATAGTAAGGCAATAGGTCTATAGTTGCAGACATTAGATTTATCACCACCCTTATAAAGAGGAACAATAATGGTTGTCTTTAGGCACTCTGGAAGTATACCTTTTTCAAAGGAATCGTTAATTAGTGAGACCAGGACTTTCAACACATTACTTGTGAGATTTAGGAAAATTTTTATGGATATCCCATCAGTACTACAGGAAGATTTGCTTTTGATACTACTGATTGTTTCGATCAGTTCAGATTTATCAACTGGTCTTATAAAGAATGAATTCGAGACCTTTTTTGAATTGGGAAGATGGGAAATTGGATCTTGTTGCAGAAAAATAGCTGATGTTATATTTTTACTTACATTAACGAAGTATTTATTTGGATTTTCGGGGTTTGGAAGAGAAAATGTTTAAGCTGTGTTAGTTTTATTTCGAAAATCATTTATTATGGACCAAGTTTCCCTTGGTCATTTTTAGAGCTTCCCAAACGATTCTCACAGTACATTTTTTAGCTGTTTTCATAAGTTTTAGCTAGGTTTCCCTGTAGTTGGAGATATATTCAGTGACAAAGACATTGGTAGTAAATTTCTTGATGTACAGTAATAAACGCATATTTTTTGATGATATGCGGATACCCTTGGTAGTCCAAGGTTTGTGATGTTTTGACTTAATTTTAATTAAAGGAAATGCCTTATTGAAAATACAGACAAGCTTATCTAAAAAATTACTAAAATTATAGTCCGAGTCCACAGAAGGAAAGTGCCATTCAGAAGTCAAGCACACATTTTTGAATTTACGAAAGTTCTGGGCTGAAAAAATCCTACCTAAACGTTGGGTTTTCGAGGATTGTTGGTTAAGAGTGTTAAACTTGGTATATACTGTACTATACTTTACTATACTTTACTATACTTTACTATACTTTACTATACTATACTATTCTCTAAACTCCAACCATCCCTCCACCTTTTTGTTAAACATAAAAATTAAATTAACAAGTGTTCAACGAACTAAAATAATGCATTTGTACATTGCTTTTATGGAGTAAAGTCACAAAAACATTGAAAATGGCAGACGGGCGCCATTTTATAAAATTATATTATATCATGTCTAAAAAAATCAGACAAAAATACCCCATTCAAAAGCTCTTATGTTCCCATACAAAATGACCAACTTTTATTTAATAGTATTTCTACAACACTGGTAGAATTATTTGATATATTTATTATTATCTGACAAAAATATAATCTCAAAATAGCTTTCAGATAACTTATGCTGTCATTAATTGTCATTTTCAATTGTCAATAAAGAAGACGATGACTTCATATTTTCAACAAGTCACCACAGAATACACCACCCAACAAGAAACGAAACGAAACGAAGTGCTTTTTCGCAATCCAAATTTCTGTGAGAATCCGCCACGTTCTAAATAGTTTATCTTTTAACATAATATGTTAAAAGTTATATTATAAAAACTAAAGTTTGTTTACGTATTTGGAAGTGTTGTTTCGTGTATGCTACTTAATACTAAAAAAAGAATAATACTGTTCTACATATTTTGTATATACCTGTACATATTTTAATACCTCAAAAAATCGATAAAAACTAATAGAAATTGACTGATTTTCATCTCTATTTTGAAATTAACTCTCAAAATCAATCGCAAACTCAATGCATTTATCGGTTTTTTAACGTACTAAACTACTTTTGGTACATTAATTTATTTGAAAAAACAAATCGATATTTTTGATTTAAGACCTTTTACTTATCAGTACAAAATTGATATATGAGTTGTATTAAATTTTACAGAAAAAAAATACAATTCATACAAATCAGATCTACTTAAAAAACATTAGTTTTAATAATTAGTTTGTTTCTCAGTGTAACTATAACTTTACTACTGTTTTAAATGACTTCCTCATTACTTTTCTTAGTGTACTAAGTAGTGTAATTTTCATTCTATCTCCGAAATTTCTATCCTACGAACATCAAAGGTACCGACAAAGCTTTCGCTTCTTTTTGGGTGGTGCATTCTGTGATGTCACTAACTAAAAAAATTAACTGTATCAGTAGGAATCTGACAAAAATAAATTGACTTGTTAAATCATTTTCCATAATGGTTAACACTTTGAAATGGCGTCATTTCCTTGTTTTGAAATCATTAGTAAAACATTAAACAATTACAGCTCATTTATTAATTCATTTTTTTTGCTTAGAAACTATAGTGTATTTTTATGTATGAGAGAGTAATAAAACAATAAATTATGTATGCAAATCCCTAAACTGTTGATACGGGTGACTCAATGAAAAACAGATATTTGTCAACAAGTTTACAGAAGTATTAAGGAAAACAATTTTAAATTGAGTATGACCACCAGGTATAAAGGTTGGAGCAGAATAGAATACAATAGTTCTGAGGGTTACTAATCCCTAAATAAGGTTGCCAGTGTCGGAGTGATGGAGGTTAACAGGTACTAATGAATTTGCAAGAAATGTAAGATGTTTATTTTATTGGTTATATATAACCGATAAAAGTTTAATAAGTACCTACCTATTTGCAAAATACGGTTTAATTCTTTAGATAAAATAAAACGTTTTATTTTATCTATTTGCAAAATAAAGTTAAATTCTTTGCCTATTTGCAAAATAAAGTTTAATTCTTTAGATAAAATAAAACGTTTTATTTTATCTGAAATGAGTGCATTCCACGAAGTAAGGGTTTCAACAATCAAACATTTAATTCTTTATTTCCAGGAATCTACGACAGTAATTGACTAGATAATTACCTTCTAAACTTATTCCACAGAAAATGTGATAGTGGGTTTTTCCATTTTGTATATAGGAAGGTCCAAGTGGCGTATTCAAAATTCTTAACAGTTCACTAAAAGTAGGTACTTCAGTTGCAAGGTGCAGTTTATTGTGTATACTAGTGTTATGGAAAATTTGGAAGTGCCGTGTAAACGCCGAAAAATTGGTCCTCTAACAGTTAATGAAAAAACATTAATATTTAATTGTTTTAAATCATTTACAGACAAACGTTTATGTGAAAGTGTTGATGAGACCGTTGAGTTAGTTAGCAGTACACTTGGTGTTGGGAAATCTACGATTTACAGAGTTATTAAAGAAGAGAAATGTGGTAGTTTTCAAATGCCACGTAATGCTCCAGGAAAACCAAAATTTCAAATAGAATATCATTTTAAAGAAGGACTTCGACGGAAAGTGCATGAATTCTTCTTTAGACAAAAATTTCCAACATTGGATAAAGTTCTTGTCTCAGTTCGAGATGATAAGGATTACCCAGAAATGAGTCGAAGGACGTTATGGAAACTTTTAAAAGAAATGGGCTTCCGCTGGAAAAAGAATCCCAGAAAGTCTATTTTATTAGAAAGAAGCGATATTGTCATATGGAGAAGACATTTTCTAAGAACCATAAAGGAAATGAGAAACCAAAAAAGAAAAATATTTTATCTTGATGAAACATGGATCAACGAGGGTCATACACCAAATAAATTTTGGCAGGATGAAACTGTTACAAGTCAAAGGCACGCTTTTGTAAATAACTTATCTACTGGGTTAAACCCACCATGAGGAAAGGGACGCAGGCTGATAATAGTACACATTGGCAGTTCAGACGGTTTTGTTGAAGGTGGTTTATTAACTTTTGAATCAACTCGTACCGGTGACTACCATGAAGACATGAACGCTGATGTCTTTCAAGAATGGTTCGAACAAATGATAGATCTTCTTCCTAAGAACTGTGTAATAGTAATGGATAATGCAAGTTATCACTCCAGACTTATAGAAGGACTGCCCACAACCAAGTGGTTAAAAAAAGACTTGCAGAATTGGAGTTCAAAAAATATTACGTACCATCCCGGATCTATAAGAAAGGAACTATATTCGTTGTATGCCCTTCATAAAGAAAAACTTAAAAAATACGAAATTGATTGATTGAAATTGCCAAAAATTGTGGAATGACAGTACTTAGATCCCCACCATATCATTGTGAATTAAACCCGATTGAACTGGTATGGGCACAGATAAAGAGTGAAGTTTCAAGAAAAAATACCACTTTTAAAATTCATGATGTTAAACAGTTGTTTTTGGAGGCCGTAAATAATGTAAAACCTGAAAAATGGGAAAAGGCAGTAAATCACACTATTAAAGAAGAGGAAAAAATGTGGAAGCTGGACAATATTACTGATAAAATGATCGAGCCAGTTATTATAAATCTTGGTTCTAAAAGTTCATCTTCTGAATCTGATTTGGATTTGTAACAAGTAGCTGTAAGTTTTATATTAATATTTTTATTCATCTATTTAACATACCTTAGACGGTTTTAAAAACTCTTTTTCTCTTTTGTAATTTTTAAAAATTAAAAAAAATGTGAATTTTTTAAAACCCTTTTTAATGTAGGCCAGTCAGTTCTAATATAGTGTGTGATAAAAGAGGTCACTTTTGTTTACATACACATAACACTTTATAACACTGAAATAATTCATTTATTTTTTACAATTATTCAAAGTAATTTTTCAATTAATCTTGAGCACGCCCATGGAGTGGTCGGAGCTACCAGTTAAAATTATGCTAATTACTCTCTCGTTTATAAAAATAAACTATAGAACGGAGAAATATTTCAGAGCATACCCTATATTATTTGTCTTACATATTTTCTACACGTTTGATATAAAGTATTCTACAATAGTTTTACTAAGATCAAAATTATTCGACTTCTACTGCACTACAATACTTGTGAAAATCACTTTAAATTAAAAATAAAAAATTTAAGTAGCATGACAAACTATAAATTCGGTACTATTAAAAAATTTCATCCATTGTGTTTCAACTATCATCAACTCCAAGCAATAATGTTTAAAATGTACAAACCGAGTAAAAGTTTAACAAACGTAATATTGCTAAGTATAGCGTTGCTACTGCTATATATAGGAAATCAAACAATGAGCAATATCCAAAGAATTTTCATTGATAGTATAAAGAAAGAAAAACCATCTTATAAAGAAAATGGGTATTACAGCCAAGCTGTAAACAGTGCATTTTATGCTGCATCCACGTGGGCAGTGCCATCAATCATTAATGTTTTTGGAGTAAAAGTGTCTATGTGCTTAGGTGCTCTTGTTAATGTTTTGTTTATACTACAATTTTTGTTAGAAGAAGTTTGGATTTTATACCTGTTCTGTGGTTTAGCTGGCGTTGGTTCAGCTTTATTAGGAGCAACACAAGGTGAATATTTAGTTCTCAATTCCTCAGAGAAAACGATGAATAGAAATAGTGCCATATGTACAATAATTTCAAGCTTTAATATGATAATTGGCAATATAATTGTTATGTGCGGGTTTAGTGGTAAAACCGAAATAAATAAGAGCACACGTATATTAGTTTTGACAATCTTCGCAGGAGTATGTACAGCGGGGTTATTCGTATTCGTTTTATTACCAGTAAATAAAAAAGAAGAAAAAAGTAAAGAAACATTGAGTAAAGTTGGAGCAATAGAATCATTTATAAAAGCAGTAAAATTGTTTATTACTAGAAATATGTTAATATTAAGTGTAAGTTTTTTATATGGAGGAGTAAACGCCGGATTTCTTAGTGGAATTTATTCCTCTGCAATAGGTTTTACACAAAAACTTCCCAATTCTAAGCAATTGGTAGGCCTATCTGGAATATTTACAGGTATTGGAGAAATATTTGCAGGCATCATAATAACGATTTTTGACGAAAAAATAGTTTCCTTGGGTAGAAAAGTCTTAATAGTAACTGGTTGTTCTTTGCACGGTTTAAGTTTTATTTTAATTTTTATTAATCTTCCAGATAATTCCACAAATGCCGATACTAACGATGCAGCAATTATAGAAAGTAATACGTTTCTTGCCATGTTTTGTTCGTTTCTTTTGGGTCTTGGTGACTGTATAAATGGAAACGTACTATTTAGCTTATTAGGAACTTTGTATTCCGAAAGTGCTGCCGAAGCTTTTTCCATTTTACAATTTTTTGTGGGTATTGGATTGGTTATTAATTTTATGACTGCTGGAGTAGTAGGACTTTATTATCAACTTGCAGCTTTATTTTTATTAGCAATATTAAATGTCGGGTCCGTTATAAAAGTAGACACTTATTGCAACCAAAATGTATTAATAAAAAATAAAACTAAGACAGAAATTTCTCATTAGCTTTAAACTAAAATCTCACTAGTAACTAAGTTTTTATATGTAAGTTTGTATAACTAAGTTTGTATTTTATATATTATGCAAGGTAATATTTACTGTAAAAATATCGTAGGAAGTACAATTTTTTGAATGTGTTTATATGTAATATAATATTTGTACATCTTTCTTTTATACAGTGTTGTCGTTTTACTTAATGCAGGGTGGCAGCCGTAGCTCAGTGGCTATGTTACTGGCTTAATAAGCTGGAGGGCCTGGGTTCGAATCCCGACACCGACAAAAATTTAAAATTTCTAATTTAACTGAGCTGCCACCGTGCTTCGGAGGGAAAGTAAAGCCGTCGGTCCCGGCTACGAAAGTAGTCGTTAGGTCATGTTAGGGGCGCTTGCGCGACCTGAAAACCCTGACACTAGACCTTAGCCAGAAGGTTACACGAACTTTTTTACTTAATGCAGAGTCTCTGGTCTTAACACAGTGAAAATTTTTATTGTTTGTGTATTTACTTGTGTAATTTTCACAAGGAAAAAGAAATTCCTGTAGTTGCCTGTATACCATGAATAACAAAAGTTTAATTTAAAAATCCTTTATAAAATTTATATATACAACAATAAGGCGCTTGAGGAAAGGGCACTTGATAAAGGCACTTTGCCAAAACAGCTGTAGTGATAAAATAATAATATGTAAAATAAATTTTGTGTAAGTTTTGAAAACAAAGTTTTCAGTGTTTTATTGTTATATAAAGTGAATTTTCATTAAGTTACAGTCGAATTGATCACTTAAAATTTATATAATTAAAAATACGCTTTCGGGCTAAATCACAGAACGTTTTCGAAATAAAAAGGCCACTATCAGTGTATTATTACCAGGTATGCATGAATTAAACCACCATATATATTTAAGAAGTTAAAATACTTATGGTGTGTTACATTATTTATAAAAATATGTTGTAATGTTAAAGTATTTAACTGATATCCTGCATGGCAACGTTGGACTTCCGATAGGGGGTGTTGTTGACCCTCAGACCTCATCTGAATGACTGGCTGCTAGATGGCAGCTGAACTCATTTGTTGAGATGCCATCATTATGTGTGAAATAAATGATGACGAAAAGGCAGCTAGCAAAGACTTATTCTGGGGTCAGGCAGCAAAGATAATAGACAATTTGAAAGGCAACACTATAGTATTAGGGGATCTAAATGGTTGAGTGGGTGTAAGACATAAACATACCCCAGATGTATTAAGAGCATATGGAAAAGAAATAAAAAAGACACAATGTTTTAGTACACAGACCATCAAGGCAAGGTATTAAAGACTTGTTTAAAACGAGAAGCTAGATAAATAGTGATCACTATCTAGTTGTAGATAGGACCAGCTTGGGAGTGTGATGAGAACTAATAACTAAAAATACAAAGGAAATAAGTAAATCTTATAATACATATAAGATAACACTGTCATATAAGCTAGCAGACAAAAAATAGCAAAAAAGTTTGAGACTTACGTTGATAACTACTTAACAAAGGCGACCGAGACGAACACATGTGTACGAAATAAGGGCGTTGGTACTTAACTTAATAAGAGTATATGAACGAATATTTAAATGTAAATAGCAAAAAACAAAGTGCAGTGGGATAATTAACAATACAAATTAGTTGATGGATTCGACCGTTACTTGATGGAAATTCATTTTATGTAACAATAAAACACTGAAAACTTTGTTTTCAAACTTTCACAAAATTTATTTTAAATTGTTATCACTACAGCTGTTTCGTGTTTTATTGTTAAATACAAATTAGTGTACTTGTGATAAGAATAAAACAAATTGTGGTAAGTTTAAGATAATTTAAAGTGAAATTCTTGTACAAATAAACGATTACAGTAAGGAAAAGTGACAAACAAGAGCTGAGTAATCAAAGAAGAGTTAACCAGGGAAAATGGAGGCAAGTACCTTAAAATTGAATTTAAATATATTTAATAATCTTCCAAATGAAGATGTTTATCATGAATTGATTGATCTCAAAAATTTTAACAATGAAAAGTTCGCCAGTGCTATTATTAAATCAAAAGAAGATAACTTTATAGTACCTTTAAAATCAAAAAGGTCAAAAAGAAACGAAAGGCAAAGAAATAACAAACGAAAAGAAAGGAAAAAAGGCCAGCAAAAGGCAAAGGACAAATGAAAGCAATGAGGAAGAAGAAACCTATAAGACAATTATGGATGAAAAATTTAAAGCAAAAGAAGAGGAAAATCTCAAGTTGTGTGTTTGTGTGTGTAGAGGAAAGGGATGGCCTTAGACATAGTCTATTAACCACAGGATACATTTTTATTCATACACATATAGGTACATATTAGGTGCTTATAAGGTTAAATATCGATTTTAGCTTCTTTAACGTAATTTATTATTGCATCTAAAACGCGTTTATTATGGCTTCATAACAGGGAACCAATGTTGAGAGGGAGAGAGGAGTGATGAATCCTATTAGAGAATTATATAGTCTAGAGATAGCCGTACCATTTTTTTATACTCCAGAAATATGTGATTAATATCACCTATGGACTTGTTGTCACAGTCACATAACGGGGACTTTAGTATCCCTAATTTATGAAGGTCCTCCGGAAAACGGCCATGATTTAATTTTAAGCGTGTTATTGTTGAAGTATATCTTTTTGTATAATCAAAAGTTATGACCAGTATTCTATTTGGAAGCTGTGGGTAAAGCTGGAAATAAAGATTTTTCGATGTCTTCCTATTGTACGATTCTGACCATCTGACTTTAATAGCTTTTTTAAGGTTAGTAGTTAAGTCGGCATAAGAAAAAGTTTCTACAAATTTATCTGATTAACACGCTTCTTTTGCTTCACAATCTACCATTTCATTACCTATAATACCGCTGTGACCTTTTACCAATATGAAATTTATTTTTTTAATTTGTTGGTTTACTTGGTACATTAAGTTTTTTATTTCACAAATTAATTTTTGATTATAAATATTTAAGGGGGGTCCTTCAATTGCTTACAGAACGGACTTTGAAGCTGACATAATAGAAACCGTATGAACTGGATTTAGTGTGCACCTTAGTAGGCTTTTTTTATCGCGATAGACGCAGCACTGTAAATAGAGAGTGTATCAGATAGTCTAAATTTTTCGACATGGTTGATGTCTGAAACAAAAAATGCTGCACCTGTTCCATTTTCACATTTGGTCCCATCTGTAAATATTTTAGTGCCATTTTTTCCAAAAGCATTTAATGTGGTTGAGACTATTAGGTTATTTAAATTAGCGTTTTCAGTATATTCAGCAGTTGTGTGCTGGCATCGATAGTGTCCACATCAATTAAGTGCTAATTAGTTTTCAATTTCTAAGCAGTTAAAGTTTAGTTTTTTAAATAGTAAGGAATAATAAAACAAGGTAGGATTGTTCTTTATATTTAAAAATGGATGATTCTTCGGGTGGCGAAAAGCCACCCCCTGATAAATGTGAAAATATGGAGGCAGTAAGTGCCCGTTTTGATTTAAATAATAGGTATAAATCCTCTGATAAAGGCCCGTTTTTTGTTTTTGTCGAGTCCATCGACCCAAATATTAAACATTTATCACCAGTCCGAGTAGGTCATTATTTATTCATTAATAACTTTTTTAAGAAAGATGTTGTCGATATTAAACTCGTCGGTAGAAATAAAGTGAAAGTAATTTTTAATTCTTACACTTGTGCAAATAGTTTAGTCAATCACGGCATAATTATTTCTAACAAATTTATTGCTTACATTCCGAATTTTTTTAATCACAAAAAAGGAATAATTAGACAAGTTGATACTTTTTTGGACGAAAATTATATGATGAATAATATTATTTCCGACCAAAAAATAACCGAGGTAAGACGTATGAAAAGAAAACTTATTGATTCAGATAATGAAACTATTTTTGTTCCTAGGCAAATGGTAATTTTAACATTTGAAGGAAATATTATTCCTCAATATATTACGTTAGATTTGGTAAGGTTTCAAGTTGAACAACACATATACCCTGTGGTACAGTGTTTAAATTGTTTTAAATTTAGTCATACTCTCAGACAGTGTAAGTCCACTTTCAGCTTATGCAAAAATTGTGGCAAAGAACACGAAGACAACTCCCGTTGTAGTAACTCACAATATTGTCTTCACTGTAAAACAAACGATCATACGACTCTAACGAAACAATGCCCAGCTTATCAACATCAATATAATATTAAAAAAAAATGGCGATTGAGAATACTACATTTAAAGAAGCTGAGTTTTTAGCAAAAAATCCATCCTATGCCAAAATCACGACACATAATAAATTTGAATTGCTTAGTAACCTAAATAACTTTCCCCAACTCCCGACTGCGGCAAATGACCGTACAGTAAACAATTCATTCGTTCCTAAACCTAAACAAACTTCTAATCCTCTTAAACGAAAAGCCATATCCCCGACTCAATGTAAAACTGCCTTACAATTTCCTTCAACTTCTAAAACAAAATCAGTGTCACATCCTATAATTCCTAACCCATATCGTAATGAGTTTATAGCATATAAAGAAAAAATACAATTACAAATTCTACAAGAAATTCCATTTGCTTTAGAAAGAATAATTAAACAAATTGACCCCAAACTAGTCTCAGTTGAATTCCAAAAAGTCACTCAAAATGAAATCAGAAATATACTTTCTTGTTTATCAGACAACGATAGTGATGGGGAATCATAGAACACTTAATATTCTTCAGTGGAACTGCCAATCTATTATAAAACAAAAGACTAATTTGCTTAATTTTCTAGAAAGTCATACAATTGATGTCATTCTTCTTAACGAAACTTGTTTGTCACAAAATAAAAATTTATATATTAAAGGTTTTAATAATGTTAGAGTTGATCGACGTGATGGCTATGGAGGCGTTGCTGTTTTAGTTGCAAACAACATTTCCTTTTCAGATATAAAATTCAAAACAAATTATAATCCAAATATAGAGGTTTGCGGTGTTTTTCTAGAACAAGTTAAATTATCAATAGTATGTGTTTACAAACCTCCTAAAATATATCTCATCCAAAGATTGGGAAAATTTATTTGGACAAATTAAAGGCAGAGTTTTAATTGGGGGCGACTTTAATAGTCATCACTGTAGGTGGGGTTCCATACAGGATAGTGCACAAGGTAATATTTTAGCTGACGCTTTAGACAATACTAATCTAATTTTACTCAATGACGGAAGACCAACCAACATATCCAGACCAAACGAACGTCCTTCAATGATAGACTTAACATTAGTATCTCCTCATTTAACAGGCTTTACTACCTGGAATCCTCTAAATGACTCACTAGGTACAATCCACATCCCTATCCAAATCACCCTAGATTTGAAATATTCCCCAAGAACAATCCATACCTCCACAAAATGGAAAGAGTCTTCAGCGAACTGGTCTATATTTGAAAATTACTTAGAAAAATGCCTTCTAGACACTCATTCTATAGATGTTACATCTTTGGAAATGTTTAATAACTTAATAAAAACAATTAGCGAAGCTGCAGACTCTGCTATGATTACTCAAAAATCATTTCAACCAAAATCCGGTCTTCCCGTATGGTGGGACGACGAATGTAAAAATTTAATATCGTGTCGAAAAAAAGCTTTTCGAGAGTATAATATTGTCTCAAACCTTGAAAATTATCTAAAATTTAAACACATCCAAGCCAAATGCAAAGTTGTTTTTATGAAAAAACAAAAAACATCTTGGATCAACTTTGTAAATACTATCAATAAAAATACACCGCTCAACAAAATATGGAAATTTGTTAATAAAATGGCTAACAAAAATTATCATTCAAAGACACAACCAATTTCAACAGAGCTAATAGAAGAATTACTTGACAAGTTCGCTCCACCATACGTTCAAGACCAATTAAAACACGTATCAATATGCAATTCCAGTAAATTTAAATTACTAGAAAATCCAATAAACATCCAAGAACTGGATGCAGCTATTAAAATATCAAAATCTACTGCGCCCGGGAAAGATTATATTACTTATTCCATAATTAACCACCTTCCCGATAAGGCAAAAAATCATTTATTAAAAATATTTAATGATTGGCTTTTGAAAGGAAATTACATTGACAAAATGAAAGAAACAATTATATGTCTTTTTATCAAACCCAACAAAGACAAAACTCTCTCATCGTCTTATCGACCCATTTCTCTATTGTCTTGTATAACAAAAACTTTCGAAAGAATTATTAAAAATCGTCTTAACTGGACAGTCGAACACTATAATCTTTTGCCAAGCACTCAATACGGATTTCGATCTGGTCTGGGAACACTAGATGCAATAAGTCACTTAACAACAGATATCCAACTAAATTTTTCAAAAAATAAATATTTAGCATGTTTCTTTCTAGACCTTAAAGGCGCTTACGACTGTGTTAATTTAACAGTAATGCATTCAAAGTTATGCAAACTGGGGTTTTCCACAAATTTATCCGCTAATATAGTTAATCTTTTTAGCAACCGAACTTTATATATCAGAGACCATAGTAATCAGTTATATGGTCCACGAATAACTCATACAGGATTACCACAGGGGTCTGTATTAAGCCCAATTCTCTTCAACATATTTTCGGCAAGTATACACGACATTTTTGTTGATTCCATAAAATGTATACAGTACGCCGATGATATATGTATTTACTCCGTCCGTGATTCATATGACGATTGTGTGGAGGTCCTGGAACACATCATGAAACTAGTAGATAATTGGACTAAAGACCACGAACTTACTATATCCCCAGAAAAATCTGCCATTATGATATTTACAAGACATAGGTTACGTACGCCTGATAGTCTACACCTGTCAGGATATGATATACCCGTTGTCACTGAGTATAAATATCTTGGTATAATCCTAGACCCCAAATTACTATGGTCTAAACATGTCCAATATGTAAAAAAAAGATGTGAGAAAGGCATTAATCTTCTTAAATGTGTCACTTGCAGGAAATGGGGTGCTGATCCCAAAGTTGCATTGATGTTTTACAGGACCTACGTGCGATCAATTTTGGATTACGGATGTGTGTTATACGGATCAGCAAGCAAAACACATTTACTAAAAATAGATCGTATTCAGTTTAAAAGTTTGAGATTAACTTTGGGTGCTATGAAATCAACACCATGCCCCCTGTTACTTGCTGAAAGTAATGAAATGCCATTAGAATATCGTAGAAATTTATTAGCAACAAAATATGTATTAAAATTAAGGGCTAGAACAAGTGGCCTACTAAGTATGCTGTATGAATTATCCATTCAAAATCTAGTAAACAATTATTGGAGAATAAAAAATTCACCACCATTAGCAGATGCCTTTCTGGAAACCAATGATTTACTGGTTACACTTTCAACAAATTATATTAAACCATCTTATAAATTAGAATTTAATACAATCTTAAAAAAATTAAATATTATATTTCCGAAATATTCAGATTCACATCAAATAAATAACAAGCTGTTGAACTCCATATTGAGTGAATATACTAATAAAACTGTAATTTACACAGATGGTTCTAAATTGAACGATGGGAAAGTAGGGTCTGCAGTGTATATTCCTTCCAAAAACAAATCACTTAAAATAAAGCTTCCTCCACATTGCTCTATTTACACTGCAGAAGCGGTAGCTATTGGGAAAGCTCTGGATTGGCTAGAGCACGCAAATTTGCAAGATGCTGTGATCATCTCAGACTCTAAGTCAATTCTTAGTGGACTTAATAATACTGAGTTAAACCATAAAACATGTGAGCTGATATGTGACATTAAACAAAAAATGAGAAACAAAGATATAACATTTATTTGGGCAAAAAGTCACTCCGGGATAAAAGGTAATGAAATAGTAGACAAGCTCGCTTAGGATTCTACTCATTCAGGTATACAAGAACATATTTACACAGTATCAGACCTAATCAATTTTTATACTAAAAAAATAAATTTTAACTGGCAAGACAGATGGAAAATATTGGCGAATACTTCAAATAATCATTATTACAAGATCCATCCTACGTTACCATCCCTAACAGAATTACCACACATATTCCATTATAATATATCTAAACGATCAGCAGCAACTATCACAAGATTAAAAACTGGTCACGGTGCTGTTCCTGCTCACCTGGCTAGATTAAACATTATAGAATCAGGAAAGTGTTTATGCGATAATATTTCCCAGTGTGATGTTAATCACATCCTGTTTGGATGTATTAAAAATAAAGCACTCTCATCTACGTTTTATGAAAACCTAGTTAAAAGTAATGTGCAACTTCCAGTAAACATAACCCACCTACTGTCATTGAATCAGAAATCTATATACGAACTCATATGTAATCACTTATATGCATCCGGATATATAATATAAATTTAGTACAATCAAGTTTTTAATTGATAAACATAACATAAATCATTTAAAAATATGTGGCAAAAGGACTGGTTTCCATGCCAAACACACTATCATCATCATCATCATCATCAGTATATTCAGGGTATATAATGGTTGGCCGAAATATAATACTTTGATAACTATATTCATATATTGGATATTTGGGACTATTGAATATAAAAATGTCATATTGATTGATATTATTAAAGCCATCTGACAAGGGAGGGGAGTTTTTTATTCTCCAATAAGGAGTTTTCAGGTTACAAGTATTAATAAAAGCTATTTTCTGGATCATATTCATATTAAATGCCCTGTATTTAATTATTTGTTTTTTAGATAAATACTGTCTACGTATATTTAACGGAGGTTCTTGTATTTCTGCAAGGACTGCTTGGTTAGGTGGTGACATCATTAGACCCACACATATTTTTAAAGCTTTGTATTGTATACGATCGATAGTTATTAGATTCGTTTTAGATGTTGTCCCATATAATGTACAGTCATAGTCCAATATGGAACGAATATATGCCTTGTAGAATGTATCAGTAACATCAGCTCCCCATTTTTTCTTGGAAACCACTTTTAGCAGATTTATGGCTTTCTCGCATCTTCTTTTAATATATTTGATGTGGTTAGTCCAATGCAATTTTTTATCTAATACTATACCTAGGTACTTATATTCGTCGACGTATGGAATCGTGAACCCATCTAGACAAGGAGCTCTAGCAGTTCTAACTCGGTGACGAGTAAAACATACCAGAGCACTCTTATCCTGAGAAACACTAAAATCCATGTGCCTAAACCACTCTATTAGTAAAAGAATACATTCTCCAAGTCATATAAACATTTCTCATATGAACCATGACTGAAGTAAAAACATAAATCATCAGCGTATTGTAACATGTTGAACTTGTCACCTACTAACGTATGCAGATCTGCAGTGTAAATATTAAATAAAATAGGGCTCAATACGGACCCTTGAGGTAAACCGTTACATACTGTGTGTGGACCATGTAATACTTTATTATGATCCCGAACAAATATTTTTTATTATGAAAGAGACTTATGATATTGGCACATACGGTTTTATTAATTCCAATTGTTTGCATTTTTTTGCTAAAATATTTAGGTCAACTACAATTGTCAACTACAGTACATCATAGGCCCCTGATAGATCTATAAATAAACATAATGTATGAAGGTTTCTGGAAAAAACTATTTGTATTTATGAAACTAAATGACTCACAGCATCGATTGTTCCTCGCCCTCTACGAAAACCATATTGAATGCTTGGTAATAGGGATCTATATTCAACAAAATGTTCTAATCTAAACTTAATTAATCTTTCGAATGTTTTGGTGACACATGATATTAACGATATTGAGCGGTATAAAGATGGAATTTCTGGATCTTTATAAGGTTTAAGCTAAGGCAAATTATAATATTTTTAAAGCAGTCGGAATATTTTTGTTTCCTCCACCAGTCATTAAATAACTGCAAAAAAAAAAGTTTAGCAGAATATGGTAAATTATAAATTATAATTTTATAGGTAAAGCCATCTAACCCGGGAGCGGTGTTTCGACTATTTTTAATCGCTAAATCCAGTTCGTTCATTGTGAAAGAAGAAGACAATTCATCTTCATGGTTAAATAGAAATTTGTTAAATAGTTTTACTACGAAATTAGAAGCAGAAGGAGGACCTATTTTGTTTAGAATTTGATCTATTCATTTTTTGAAAGGGGTTTTTTAGGACAAAAAAATTTTTTGTTATTTACAGTTTTAACGAACTTCCAAATTTCGGTCAATAGTGTATTTTTGTTAAGCTTATTTAGAAAGTTAATCCAGCTGCAACGTTGTTTGTTTTTAAATAAATGTTTAGTTTGAGCAGCTGCGTTTTGATATACTAAATAATTATTATGATTGGACTGAATTCTATAATTTTTGAAAACCGTTTTCCGTTTTTCTACCATCTTGCTACATTCCTGATCCCATCAAACTGGTCTAGGAGAAATGGGAGTAAAAGATTTTTTAACGGGCATAGACAGATTCGCTGCAGTGGAAATCATCTCGAAAAAAATTGTTGCATTATTCATATTATTTTTAGTAAGTAACTCAGTAACATATTTTTCCAAGAGTATTCGAAATAATTCCCAGTCCGCGAATGTGTCATTCCATTTAGTAGAAGGATTTATTAAAAAAGATGATGGATTAATTTGGATGTCGATAGCTATTGGGTAGTGGTCTGATCCCATTGTATCATCTAAGACGGTCCAAGTTGATTTATTAACTAAAAAATGGGAAGTTAATGTTATGTCCACCGCTGAATGATTTCCACTAGAGTTAATTCTAGTGGGAGTACCATCATTTATTACAACAAGGTCTAGATGATCTATTGCGTCGGCTAAAATTTTTCCATGTCGATCATCAGGTATAGGTCCCCAACTATCATGGTGCGCGTTAAAGTCTCCGCAAAAAAGAGTGTGGGCCTTGAACTGCTGAAATAATTCTATCCAATCGGTAAATTTGACAACCACGTCGGGTGGTCGGTAAATAGATACTATTGACAAGTTTATAACGGATAAGGTAATTGCGCAAACTTCTAACTCTTTGTTTGACGATTGAATAGTATTAACCTCTTTAAACACTAACCCTTCAGCTATAAAAATGCCTACCCCGCCATAACCATCAATTCTACATTTTTTAACTAAATTGAAACCTCTGAAAAAAAGTTTTCGTCAGGCTTAAGCTATAATTCTGATAAAACAATAATGTCAATTTGTGTACTGTGAACAAAATTAATTAAACTGGCTATATTTGCTTTTAAAGATCTAGCGTTCCATTGCAAAATACATAGTTTTTCTTTTGTAATTTTGTGGTTAGGAATCGGGAAGATTAATAATATTCGGATTCAGAACCACTAATATTAAAGTCCATTCCATCAGTGGGATTATCGGAATCAAATATATTATTAACAAATTCTCTTATATCTGAATCTGCAAAAGTAACTGAGCTAGACACAAAATTTTTTTGAAGTTGTTTAAAGAATGTAGATAGTATAAGTACGGACTTTTCTTTATAGTTCATATATTCGTCTCTATAAGGATTAGGAAGAACAGTATTAGCATTTAATATTAATTGAGAAGTTTTTTTTTATTGGTGAAGTTTCTGTATGGGGGATAGAGGGGAAGGTTTTCGTTTTTTTGAAGTAGTCAGAATTGTTTTGATAGAGGGTTTCCTTAAGACTGCTGAAGAAGGTTGAGAGGATTTTTGCTTGACATCAAGTAATGGTGGAAAGTTATTAATATTATTTAATATTGAGAACTTGTTATTCGTAATAATTTTTGCATAAGAAGGATTTATATACTTATTTTCAGCTTCTTTAAAGTACATATTTTCCTGAGCCATAATCTGTTTTATTTGTTTTTGTTTTGTGAAGACAGGGCATTTTCGCGAGATTGAAGTGTTTTCATTGTTTTTACAGTATATGCAAACATTTTCTGATTGACATTCATCTTCCCGATGATCCAGAATTGTGCATTTTTTGCATCTACTATCTTTAGATTTGCATTGTCTGGCCGAGTGACCATAACGCAAACACTTAAAGCATTGCACAATTGGTTGTATATATGGCTTTACTTGGAAGTTGCAGAGATTAATTTGTATGTTTTGTGGAATTTCATTGCCCAGAAATTGTACTACAATCATCTGCCTATTAACTAAACAAGGATTTCCATCGGAATCTATTATTTTCCTTTTCATTCTTTGTACACTTACTACTTTTTTATTGAAAATGATCGGAAAAAAAAGTATTAACCATTCTTATGATACCCTTTTTGTGGGTGTAGAATTTAGGGATATATGCAACTAGATTATTTTATTTAATGACATAATGATTAACTAGAGAATTAGCCGATTCCAAAGTTTTAAATATAACTTTCACGCGGTTTATTCCTACTGACTTTATATCCTCTACTTCTTTACTTATTGCTTCATCGGGGAGTAGGTAGTGACCGATTTTAATGGGAAAAAGTCTTCCAATATTTTTTTCTTTGGGTTCAACAAACACGAAATAAGAACCTTTATCGCCTGATCTATAACGATTTTCTAGATCAATTATATTATTATAATCTTTTTTAATTCCGCTTTCAAAATTTTTCATACCTTCATTTAAATCGGTCGGTTCCCCACCCGTATTTTCCGCTGTGGTTTAACTAATTTTAGACGTTTTTATGTACAGCTTCTAAAATTAAAATATTTGAAATTCTATCAGTTAATACAAAATAAAATATGTAATTAGTCAAATCAAAGTTAAAGTTTGAAAAATTAACGAGGTTTAATATATCAATTAAAATATAATTATTACAGGTAATATACTTATCTTAACAAAAAGTAAAAATACCCACACTCGAATACGTCCACTCACTAAGCTTGTCGAATTCGAACTGAAATCTCAAGTTAAAAGAGACCATAAATAAGCTAAATGAGAAAGTCTGCGAATTGCAAAAGTCGATAATCAACTCCAGCAACAACATCATAAAACCAATAGACAAAAGATTTGACTATTGGTCTTATGATGTTGTTGCTAGAGTTGATTAGTTGATGAGTTTAAAACATCAAATAAAGAACCAGAAAAGAAATCTACGGTACCAATCCCAAAGGCTAACTATCTAACAAAATGGTGCACAATCCCACAAGAACAAAAGGCAAAAGGTGCCAACTTTCAAGGCCAACATCCTGCCAGTTTTAGATGATGTCCAAGAGTAACTGCCTGGGGTGGACCCAGAGTACAAGTAGCACCAAACAACAACAGGGTTCAACATCCAACAAGAACAAATGGTTAGTTATATGCTTAAGCTACAAAAACAGCAGAAACAGAAAATACCATCCAATTTTCTAAAGAACAACAAGATGGACTAACCCTATGGTAAGAGAAATAATCACCAAGGTGTTGTATGAAGCGACAGGGGGAATTAAAATAGCACTGAACTAACGTACGAAAAAGGGGATAAGGGAAAAGGTTCCTGGAATCCAGGCGGTATAAGAACAAATGTAAATGTTTTGGACGAATTAATCAATAGACACGAAATGGACGTCGTAGCAATACGGAAAACTAAATTGACGAACAGCATAAACATAATGTTTTCAAGCTATGACATCTACAGGAACGATCATAGACCAAATTCAGTAGGCACTGCTATCCTAGTGAGAAAAGGAATTCCACACACCAGAATACTAACACAACAACTAAACACCATGGAAGCAACTGCAATGAAAATACAAATGAGCCAAGAACATATCAGAATCACCTCTGCATACGTAAGGCCACGAGATCCTATAATAGACGACGACCTGAACGCATTCCTGAATATGAAGAATAATAGGAGACCTAAATGCGAGATCCCCAAACTTTAACGATAGAGCTACGAATAGAAACGGAAGATTACTGAACAACTATCTAGCAAACAATAAAGACACAATTGTAATAGGGCCCATCAAACCGACACATTTCCCAGGAAATGCTCAACCCACCCATCTGGACATAGTAGTAGTTAAAAATTTAGGACTAAAGACCGAGATGAGAACATTAAACGAAGGATCACAAGACCACAACCCAAGAAATACAAGCAAGAGTCCTAGAGTTCGAAAACATCGTACAAGAAGCACTCAGAAATAGCACTACTGAAAAAGAAATATACATACACATAAGGAGGTTTATAGACATAAACCAGGAAGTCAAGACCATGATAAGGGAAAAGAACAGAGCCAAAAAGAGAGCTAAAAGATAAAAGTGATGGAAGCACAAAAGACCAAAACAGCAAATCCTGGCAAACACATAACGTCTAGATAATTCGTAGCTCTACCAACAGAAGAATATATATTTTAATATATATTATAATTTAATATATATCTGCATACGGCTTTTTAAAAATTCTAACAATAATTTTATAAATTAGACAAATAGACATTTAAAGTGGACTTTTTTATTTTTTAATTTTTTAACGAACACTTAATTAAAAAAATTAAAATTGTCAAAAAAAATTTAATTTAACGTTTAATAAACAAACCAGATCTGATTGAAACTAAAAAGGGAGGCCTACTTTTAAGAAAATTGTACGTTTTTCTCACAGAAAAAACTTCACCCTTTATACGGTTCTTAAAAATTCTAATAATATTTTGATAAATTTCACAAACGTACAAAGCAAACGCCGTACTATTTTTTTCCTCATACGATTCCTTAATTTTTAATTAAAAAATCAAATTTAACTACACATTAAAAATTCAGCAAAGTGAACCACATATGATATGTAAAAAATGTAACTAATGTAAACAATTTCAGGAGTAGAAATCGAAACGTTATACCTTAAATAAAACTTTTCGTTACAATCAATTGTGGTTTAATCCCATTTAAACATATTATTTAACTTAGACGTGCCACAATAAAACAGTTTCAGAAATTTACTTTTACGATAAAATTTTTTACGTAAATTTTTAGTTTTATAAACTGCTCCTTTTCAGAATCTTTTTGTTTAGAAACGTTATTTTAGAGTTTTTATTGAGTAATGTGGTTATAAAAAACCGATAAAATATATTTTTTATTAGGTTTAAGTTTTATTTGTGATTATTTAAATTATTTCTTATTTTATTATTTTATCTTTTTTAATGTTAATTGAGAGTGTAAATGTAAAAATTATAATAAATAGTATTTTTTGATATCCTAAATGATTACTAATAACTCTTGCATTAATGTTTATTTTGATATGGTTGATTTTATAATATTAATCATTTAATGTTAATAAATATACAAAAATAGTTTATTATTAGCCTAGATGATCCACTGCCCTCATTTTATAATTTCCTATTAGCGATTACCTATTAAAAGGGCAACGTTGCTGTTTGTTTGTTCAGTAAAAAATTAATCAAAACTACTCATGGAGTTTTTCAACATTCCAAGGTAATCAGAAAACTCCCTAAAATCTTTAAAACTGCTTTAACGACGAGATGTAATTCAATGTTAGTTAGTATTGTAACAATATTATTTGCTTATAGGGGGCTAAAAAGAAGGACTAGACAATTACTGGACTTGGAGATATTCTAAGCAAAAAAATTGAAACGTTTGCGAACGGCCACTCGTGTTTTGGTTGAAGAGAAAGGTCGTGAATAAGCATTCCTTTTTTGGGAGGGACTAGGAGAACTAACTACGACAAATAAATCAAGAAATACTTACAGAAATGTTCTGGAAATACTAAAGAAGAAAAGATATTTAAATTTATAAAAAGCTGGCCAAAACGAAAATTTTAAAACCTAGCATCTCTGACTGATTCATGTCCCCAAAGCGGTGGCTATATTATGTGATGTCGTTTGTCAACAAATTTGATAGTTACCACTTTCTAACACGTTTTGGCTGCGTTTAGTTTTGTATGATTTGAGATTTTTTTAATTTAAGTGCTGAATATTGAACCATTTTCTAAAACATTACTCTTCTAGAACTTTAATCAAAATTAATCCAGTTTTTTGTATAATTTTTAATATTAACAAGTGTTTTTAGTTACTCTCTACTTATCGGTACCGCATACGAATGAAATACTTCATAGTAAAGATTAGACTATGTACTTTCATAAATAGTTTTCACAAAATTAAATAAAAACGAAAATACTGTGACCAGTACAAGCTGATTTATGAACTTGTTATTAAACACCATCCATCCAAATGTACAAAAATATTTGAAGCAAATAGCACTTTGTTGTCCTGCACTTTGAATCTGAAATATCTTGAATCTTCTAGCACTTTTGTTTATACCGGAAGTAAACATTATCTTGATTAATTTTAACTTTCTTTAATTGTTTTTATTTTTCATTGAAATATTTTTATTATTTCTTTAATTCAAATTAATTCCCATATTTATAATTAAAGGAATGATATTTATTTGGGCAAATATTAAATTCAAATGTTATACCTGAAAATCATTGAAAATCTACCTCCTCCGCATGGTTTCAGTAATAAAGCTTACTTCAATAATGCGGCGTTATTTAACTGCCCTACGAACTACCTGGGCCCATTAATTACAAGTACCTGCTGCCCCATCGCAGAGAAAGTTGGAGATTAAGGCTTAATGACTGGAAATTCCAAATTTGATTATAGTTGAAAGTAAGAATATAAATATTTTCAGTTATTCACTTCAGTTGCAAGTATTACGGTATAGTTTTGTCCGTTAGTGTTTATCTTTTAAATGGCGAATCCAACGACTATGTTTAGTTAAAGGGGAGAACTTTTATTAATAATTAATGAATATAAATATTCAAAGGCCCATGTCTCCAAAGATGGAAAAGTTAGATGGCGATGTATCAAAAAAGGGTGTCAACAAAAAGTGTACACAAAGGAAGGTAATAAAAATTACGTTATTCTTGAAAAAGCATTGGTGGAGCATAAGTTAGTGAACTTAAATTTAAAAACAAATACAGGTGAGAACTTTTTATTATCTACGAAAAATAATTCCGCAATTTTTAGTTGGTTCACAAATCTTTACTTTTTGTGTAATGTAGATTCTTAGTATATAGATGGAAATTTTCGATACTGTTCTAAATATTTTTGTCAGATGTTTACTATACATGGTTACAAAAATGGTTTTTATGTTCCTCTAGTATTTTTTTTGTTAACAAATAAATCACAGCAATCGTACAAAAGTACTTTTGATACAATAATAACAATATGTACAGATTTGAATTTAAATTTCAAACCGAAGCGAATAATTTCTGATTTTGAAATAGCAATTCAAAATACAGCCAAGTTAGTGTGGCCCGACATTATTATTTTTTGTTGCATTTTTCATTTAACACAAAGTTGGTACCGAAAAATTCAAAATTTAGGTGTGCCCTAGGAATATAAAAATCACTGTTATTAGAAAATATTTAAAATTGTTTTTCGGTATTCTTTATTTAGATTCAAATGATGTTGGTGACTTTTTTTCTGATGAACTTTTTAATATTATGCCAGAAAATGACAGAGTTCTGCAATTTTGTGATTAACTAGTTGATAATTATTTAACGGAAGATTCAACATTTCCATCTTATATGTGGGCTTCAAATTCATCATCTCTTATAATATTTACTAAAAACGCATGTGAATCCTTTCACTCGAAATTTAACTAATGTTTTTATAAATCACATCCTGACATATTTAAATTTACAAACATTTTGTTAAATTTTGAAGCAGAAGTATATGTTAAAATTAGAACTGCACATAGATTCGAAAAAAAACTTGATAAAACGGCAAAAAGAAAAGTTGATTTTATTGAAAATAGGCTAAATGAATATTACGTGAATCAAAACATTACTAAATTCGACTTCATTAAATCAGTTTACAACTGTGTACCCCGAAGGTAAAGGACACTATGTCCATTTTTATCAAAATTTAGATTATTGCACTTTTGAATATAACTTTTCTGGCAATACACATAGGTAAACCATACTATGTCCAGAGACAATTTTACGGCAAGTTACCGACTTTTTAATAAACACCAAGTCCACTTCCAGTCAGAGGTAAACAACACCATGTGGACTTGTTGTTTACCTCTACTATATGTGTGCACCGTCATTTACTATCCGGACATAGTGTTATGTACCCTTGTACACTTCCCGTCATATAAAAATGGTACACTTTTTTTTTCCCAATGTAAACCAGTGTTTAGACCAGAGATATATGAGAGCTTCTCTTACATCTGGTTCAGACTGGAGACAATGGTTCGTGAAACAATTCATTGTTGCCATCACAGATAACGGAATTGCACTAAATCTAAATAAAAAAATAACGTTCAAAAATGTGTTTAGATAAATATTATTTTTATTATTACCAACAAAAAACGGTATCTAATAATTTTATTAACCAGAGAGACGGTTGAGTTAATGTCCAAAATGTTTGAAGAATTTTTTAATAATGGAGATATGACAAAGTGCTATTGTTTCAGCAGTTTCGAATTATAATACATATATTTAAATTCCACACTTGTTCACCGTAAAAGTTATTCGTTTTGTATTAATTTCAAATTAAATTTTTAATTTTTCCAGTGTTTTATTTACTCTAGTATGCCACAACTCAATACAGTTTTGTGCTACACTTTACGAGAAACGAATAACAGCTCTCGATTTGAAATTAAACATAATAATTTAAAGTAATGTCTAAATTTTTTATTTTTTAACATTATTTTTGAATTAAAATATTTTCATAAATTATAATAAAACACGATTCAAGTCTTTCTTTTAGCTGGTTTGATATAATATATTCGTTATAAGAAAGAAGTGGACGAAAATGATAATTTGTTAGGAGATGAAAATTCGGATATTGATAAAATCTATGAGCCTCTAAGTAATGAAAGCTCAGAATCAGACGACAATGATATGAGACGTATAAGTAAACCAGCGAAAACAAAGGTAAAAGAGCTAAGCTATTATTACTAATACGATTAGTGGGGCAATAAAAAAAATCTTCTTCAGGACGATTTATCCTTATGCAGGTAATTTCAATGAACATAATGAAGTTATTTTAGAAGAGAAAAGTGTTAAAAGAAAGGTACAAAATATAACTAAGTGCAAACAAAAAGGTAAAAAACGTGTAGTAAATGAACAAAATTGGACCTGTAATGATCGCAAACGAAAAATAGCTGGTGGGAAAGAGTATCTCAGTAAAAGAGGCAAAGATTGCCTGCAAAAATGTTGAAGCCTCCTTGTATGTGTCGCATGAAATGCTCTGAAAGATTGCCAGAATACGAAAGACAAAAAATTTTCAATTCATACTGGACTGAGACAAACGTTTCAGATCTTAAAAAGCAATTTATCTTCAAATGTATCGACATCCAACCTACTCTCCGATCAAGAAAAAAAGACCTAAATTCTACCAAATCTAAAAATAATACACTACACTACCATTTTACAGTGAACAATCGGCTATTGAAGGTGTGCAAAGTTATGTTTTTAAACACACTTTGTATATCTAATTTAGTAGTAGTAAATATGTTGAAAAAAATTGAGCCAGGAGGTTTAATAAAAGCTTATCAAAGAGGTAGATACACGCTAACCACTAAAACTCCTACCACAACCATAAATAGTATACATCAACATATTAAATTATTCCCAAAATACGAGAGTCATTATTCCAGAGAAAGGAGTAAGAGAGATTATCTGGGCACAGAACTTACAATAGAAAAGATGTATCAACTCTACATTGATGAATGCAATGAAAGACATGTAGATCCAAAGCTCAGAGCAAAAAAGTGGTTGTACGCAGATATTTTTAATAAAGACTTCAAGTTGTCGTTTAAAACGCCCGAAAGAGACATTTGCGATACATGCAGTATATTCACCGCTCAATTAAAAAATAATCTTACTGCAGATGAACTAACCAGTGTACAGGTCATGATGCTCACTTAATTGAATCTAAAACTCGGTATAACTTAAAACAGTTGGACTTTATAATAGCTAAAGAGTCACCAAAATACAAAGTACTATCTGGTGATTTGCAAAAATGTTTGCCTTCACCACTAACAAACAATTGTATTAGTTTCTACAAAAGGAAGCTTTGGACATTAAATTTTACATTACATGATGCCAGTGATTCTTCTGTACAATGTATAATGTGGAACGAATCGAAAGGGGCCCGAGGTGCAAATGAAATTGCCTCGTCAATTTTGAAATGGGGTGACAATACAATTCCAGGTAGTCAAGTAGAGGACATCACTCTTTGGACCGATAACTGCTATGGACAAAATAAAAATATAAGTAATATAATGTGTTATTTTTGGATACTGCAAATAAAGATGATAACTCAAAAGTTTTTACTGAAAGGGCGCACAAATATGGCAGCAGACACTGTTCATGCTTTAATCGAAAGAAAAAGAAAGAAACTCTCCAATTTGGCCATTTTAACACCATGGGACTGGCAACAACTAGTTAGGCAAACATCAGGTAAATACACAGTGCACAATATGGAACTTGCAGATTTCAAAAACTTCAAAACGCTGTTTGATAAGAAATTGTCATCTAATCCTCCTTTTGTAAGTAAAAAAAAAAGTGTTAATAAAGACCCTGTTCTACTGTTAACATGTCTACAAGTCCAACAAGAACACATTGGAAAGTTCTTTTATAAGACCGATTTCAATAATCAAAATAGGTATGAAGTGGACTTCATGAGGTATCGAAGTCAGCAAGTAACGTTTCCAGCCCAATTAAATCAAGTCTCAGTAATCCCATTACCAATCACAAAACAAAAGTACAATGACTTAATTGCACTACTGCCTTTTGTTCAGGCAGTTTGTCATGCGTTTTATCAAAATTTAATACATAGCGATGTAGCCACAAACGATTACCCACAAGAAGATGAGGATGATATGGAGCATCTTTAACAATTTTGAAACTTATCGTCTATAATTTTACTTAATTATTATAACAATATAATATTTACCTCTAATAAAATAATAGTATAGGCTGTTTAATGTGTTTGTATTGTTTATTTCGTAAAGACCTTAACATGCAATGCCACATTATTTAAAAAAGTTGTTAGAGGTAAACAACACTATGTCCAACTACACATTTTTAAAAAAATTTTAAATAATGAACGGTAAACCTCAGGTATATAATATTTCATGGAATGAAAAACGATTATACACACCACAATAATAATATATTATTCTTGGTTAAATATAAGAAACATTTGAGTATTTACTGATTACAAATTTAAAAATTTTTAAAACTGCTCTCCTGAAAAAGTAAGAAAATGGACATAGTGTCCTTTACCTCCGAGGTACCGAACTATTATGCAGCTAACTTTTAAAATCTAAAATATAGTGTTCACTCTTACTTATTTTAATCACTAATCGGACATTCAAATTAAGCATTGTTATTATTTAACTGTAGTTTTTGTATATAAGTTAATGTAGATTTATAAATAAACTTTATTCGATTATATTTTTATAGTTTCATTATTTAATCATTTAAAATTTTCGCTCATGCTTTGGGAATTGGGTTCCTTTTTGAATACAATAAAGTAAAATAAAAACTGTATTACATATTATGTAATAATTATTATTTCAGGTAGAAATTCAATTATTTTCAGGTATAAAATTTGAATTTAATATATACCTAATAAAATATCATCTCTTAAATTATAAATATAGGAGTTACTACGAATTCAAGAAATAATAAAAATGCAAAAAAATCATTTCAATGAAAAATACAAAAAGCAATTGAAAAAAGTTAAAACCAACCAAGATAATGGTTACTTTCGGTTCAAACGAAAGTGCTAGATTCAGGGGTGCTCAGACTTATAGTGTCTGCGATCGATCACAAAATATTTTAAAGACAACAATCGACTACCGACTTCTACAACTAGACTGGACTCTAGATACTAAAATACGTATATTTCTGACAATGCTTATAAATACAAAATGTAATTAAGACATCTAATACTAATAATTGTAAAGTAATAATTTTCTTAAATCACTAATTTGCTTTCGATGTAGATGCATGGCACTGCCTATGCCTACCATCCACAAATTGTTTGTAAGATAAAAAGAGAAATCAAACGATTTCTACTTAGCGAAACCGAAATCGAATACCGTCATTCTGTTTGTAAGATGTTTGTAAGGCTATGGCTCCACGAGCGACAGATTGTCGCTAGCAGTAGCAGTAAAATTACGGTGGCAGTAAAGCAGTAAAATCATGGCTCCACGAGCGACAGTTTACAGCGCGCATATCGTCGCGTTTTGGTCTTGTAGTGGCTCCATGAGCGTTAATATGACGCAGCTACAATCAGTGGTATCTTGTCCGTTTATATAATGTCCGTGTATATAGCAGATAAAATAAATAAATAAATAAATAAGAAAAATAAATTCACACCGATAATACAATAATATAGTATGGATAATCTATCATTTCAACAAAAAGTTCCTTTAATATTGGCATTGTGCCGTGTAGGGTTAAAAAACAACGGGAATGGTGGATTCACCCTGTTCTAGTGCCTAGACAGACAGAGGGAAAATTTTTTCTTTTACACAACAAATTAAAAAAATATCCTGACAAGTTTTTTGAATATTACAGGATGTCAGTGTCTTCTTTTAATTTTTTATTATGTGAAATAGAAGATGTCATACGAAAACAGTATACATCAATGCGTGATAGCCTAAGCCTAGAAGAAAAATTAGCAATTACCAACCTTAAAGTAAGATTTAAAATTACATATTTTATAATCCTATACATTTTCGGGAAATCAATAAAAACTGTTTATTCTCTCTATTTAACTTTTTCTTGTTTAATAATGGCATCTATTGTAAAGTACAGTTTGATACGGTTAACTGGAATTGAAAAAAAAACATCCATTGATTTTTGTTACCTAGAATACCGATAAAGAAAATATTGGATTTATTTCTTTCTTAGAACTTATAATTTTTTGTTACGATTTAAGACAGAAAATTGTACGAAAAAACTTTAAAGTAATTTATAAAAACAAAGAAACAACTTAACAAACACAGAGAAATAAACAAACAAGAACAAAAATATCCGATTAAATGGCAATTACCGCTACAAGCGACAAATTACTGCTAGTGGAGCCACAAACGCGCTGCAAATTACTGCTAAAAAATAGGTCCTGATCTATTCGAACGCGACACGCAACTCATTCGCATTTTACTGCTACTGCTAGCGACAATCTGTCGCTCGTGGAGCCATAGCCTAAGACTGACATAATGCGCATCGTGCGGGTAAAATGTCTCAGAAGCCTGGAATATTTTGATGAGGACCTAAATAATTCTAAATTCTTTTGCGATCGACTCCAGAAACTGTCATGATCGACCGGTCGATCGCGATTGACTGTTTGGGCACCGCTGTGCTAGATGGTTCAAGATATTTCAGATTTAAAGTTAAGGTCAAAAAACATAATAATAAGTGCTATTTTTTCAAACATTTTTGTACATTTGGATGCATGATGTTTATTAACAAATTCATACATTAGCTTGTACTGCTCACAGTATTTTCGTTTTTATTTAATTTTGTAAAAACTCGTGAAAACTTTGAAAACTATTTATAAACGTATTAATTTTAATCTTTATTATGAAATAACTCTTATGCAATATTAATAAGCGTAGAGAGTAGCCAAAAGCATTTGTTTATACTGAAAATTATACAAAAAATTGGATTTATTTTGATTAAAGTTCTAGCAAGCTAATGTTTTAAAAAATGGTTTAATTTTGAGTACTTACTTTCCTCTAGGATATTCATGATTGCCGCTATTACAAAAATCACTACAATTATAAAAATAAAAAAAAATCTCAAAACTAAACTCAGCCAAAACGTGTTACGAAGTGACAGCTATCAAATTTGTTTGTTTAGGTTATTAAGAGAGGGATAGTGACAGATAAACTCACATTATGCCACTAACTATAAAAAAAAATAGGGACTTATACCTACTTTAGGGACAAGAATCGGTACAAAATGCTAGTTTTTGGAATTTTGGTTCTGGCCAGCTTTTTATGTAAAATACCACTCTGTGCGCCGTTTAAAAAATACTCTTGCTTCTTAGTAAGGATGGTTTAGGTTTTTTTCCTTAAAAATGTTTAAGGGTGAATGTTTTTTTAAAAGAAATATTTTTCTAAACTCCTAGTTTAAAAAGAAAAAAATAATTGTTTACTTTTATTTTACGTAAACAATTATTAAACAAGAAAATATTTTAAATCTATCAAAAAACATGACATTGAACATTCTAACAAAACTAAAACTATGGTTATGTACCAAATGTCAGAAAAAGATGTACTAACTGTCATATGTCGAAATGAAACTACCCAAATTTTCTGAATCAATAATTAATTATTAAAGTTTAATTTTATTTAAAAGAAATTAAAATACGACAAACAGCTAATACATAAAACTTATGTATGCGAGGAAGTTTTGGTATATCAACGATAAATGTTTATTAAGAAAAATTTTTACAGAACTACTTGATTTATCCGCTGGTTTTTTTTTAATTATTAAAAATGAAAACATTGATAATTCTGAACGACATAATAATAAAGTTATAATAAATTCAATTTTTCAGTATAGTCAATTCTAGTTTTCATTATTTAGATACGTAATTTTAAAAATTTTAAAGAGTGTATCTTAAATCTGAATAATTTATTCTCAGATTCCTATTTCGCTCAAAATTTGGAAGGGAACAAATCACCTTGCAGACATTTGTCATCGATTTGGTAAATACACGCGCAAATGTCCTGATTAGGATTATGGAGGGGAACGCAAATTTATTTTTAAACCGATTTACTATCTTTCTAACGCGTTGAAATTACAATGCTTCGAAGACCGTGCTATATTTAAAATTTCGTTTTTGATTAGTTTTTAGTATTATTTAAACCTAAGACTTTTTATTTAAAATACAGCTTATACCTTTAAATTAAAGCCAGATTCTGATAAATAGTTAACAAGCAAATAAAATGATAAATTATCTTTAACCTTCCTACTCTCCCGAAGTAAATGTTACATTTTTTGTCTACGGGTACGGGTGGACCCAGTGGATAAAACTCATATCTGTTGTGAATTAAATGCCATTTTTTATTAATTCGTAAAAGCTTTTGTAGATTCATGTTATTGATGTATCAAAACTAAAAACATTGTTTTTGTAATAAAAAATATAATAAAACTATATTCAATTAAAATTATATATTTATTCAATGCAACTTTTACAAAAGATATTTGAATGATCAGGACAAATAAACCTCTTACATGCTTGACATCTTGTACGAGATTTTCTGTCTTTTTCCCATCCGCAGTCTTTACACCTTCAACGTTTTTGACTTTTATTTGCATTTCCACTTGTTCCAGCTACTGCATGTAAATTTATTTGGATTTTTTGTGGAACGTTTTTTGTCATTCTGGTAGTTCGGCATTTTTTTGTTAAATTATATGCCAATTCTTTTATAAAAAGCCTTCTTTTATGTAGTTTGTTTCTATTATATTGAGGATTTTAATGCATATATAACACATATGCGTTAATTACCGCCAAATCTAAAATATTATACCATAAGCAAAGTGGCCACCTTCTAGTTCCTCTTTTGATTTACCCTTTTTAGGACTATATGAAACTAAAGTCATATTGTTCTAAAACCCAAAAATTGATGATAGAGCTTCTTTACTTTTATTTGGTAGAAATTCAACTGAAATAAAAGTTTTGTTCTGTCGTAATGTTCCAATTAGTGTTAGTTTACGTTTTAATAATTCAGTCGCTAAATGGTAGTCAGTAAAAAAATTATTCGTGGTTATGGTACTTACCTCTAAACGGTACAAGTTTTTCATCCACAGTGAGGCTTTCATATGAAACAAACATTTTGGGAAGTTGTGCTACAAATAAATCAAAAAATTCTAATTGGAGCTAACTTGTCGTGACTTCGTCGAATAGGTCTATCCTCTTTATTATTAAATCGCAAAAAGCGGCTGATGTTACAAAATCGTTTCAGAGACATAGTAGCTCTAAAAATGGACCTACCATCAAAATGTCTTCAAAGTTCCTGCAGAGATTCTGCGGCACCTTTATGAACACCAGGCAGAAGAAGTAAACCTTGAATAAAAATGCAAAATTTTAAGTTAATTTATGTTTAACTGTAATGAAAGCATTTACATATAAAACCTTCTTACTCTTTCGGTGATATTTCTTTTACAGTTAACATTTTTTTATTACATATTCGACCACGTTCTCTGTTAGTTTCCACTAAGAGTAAATTGAGCATTTTATCAGTGAAAAACAATTTAATTGAAGTTATAGGTTTATCGGTAATTCGTTGAGTGGCATATCTGGTGAGACCTGACACAAAATTTAGTATATTGATCAATCTAAACAATATACAACGTAATTAGTAAAACCCACAAATTTAGTAAAAAAATATGTGTAGCACTTGATCCACCACTTACCTTACACGTGACTGAGGTGGTGGATATTTGTTCCAAACTGCCCCATCGCGAGCAGTACATTGTAAATCTTCTTGTTCAGGAACTTCTATTTCATTTTTTGAATTTTCGCTTTCATCCTTGTCATCATCAACCGTAGATACATGATCTTCTTCAGAAAAGTCTTCATCTACTAACTCTTCATCACTAGTGACGGTTTCTAAATTGGTAGATTTATCCTCATTTTCTTAGTCTTCTTCAAGGATTTTTCGTAATTCCTTTTCCGTGAGTCCTCTCCTGGAGCTCATTTTTTAGCAAGCGCTTATTATTCTGTTTTTCACAAATGATTGCACACCATACTCTCAACTCTAAACTTCAAGCGATCAAGTCTGGTACAACACTAAAGATACTCGACAAACGCTTTCGAAAATAGAACCCATAAAATCTAATCACCCTTCTCAGAAAAATAAACAAAACAAACATCACGTATTTGGAAACACTTCTGGGTACAGGTAAACCCATAAACAACACATGTGTTTCTTTCATTTCAAAGAAAAACAAACTGATATTTAAAAACGCAAATACGTTAAATTGTATATCTCAAATTTACGATATAATAAATATATAAACATTTGAATTATACTACTGAGTCCAAGCGTACCCAGAGACAATACAAAAGTAAAGAAATAACATTTAAGAAAATTTTGTTTTAAATAAGAAGAATATGTTTATCCTTCTTTAGGTTTGATATTCTTCCTCCGATTTTTGCCATTACAAAAAAGTGGCCACTATCTATGTTTGAAGCTTGGTAGCTTGTGACATCCATGAGGTCGGAACAATTGTCTAAGAGTCAGATATTATTGTCTAAAACAATTTTAAAGACATGCAAGAAAATTGATCCTTTATTCAAAGCATAGATGAATGCAATCAATAAAACAATATATGTATATAATGTAAAAATACAATTAATTATAATTAATATTATTAGATTAACATACATTTAATAGTTTGACAACTTTCTAAATATCTTTTTTAAACAAAGAACTCGGATTACATAAAATCAGTTTTACCAGTTTACTTGTTTCATCCCTACTTTATCCAGTCTTTTATCTATTTTTTTTTTCATTTAACTAATTTTAGTCAGATTTTTTTAATATTGGATGCTTTATACTCAAATTAAATGTATAAAATATTGGACCCCTTTTAATGATCAAAGATTTTTTGGTCATCAAAAAGGGGGAGTTTTTGATGAACGCGTAAGTCTCGTAATCTAGTGTACCTGATATTACTTGCAGAAAGATTTTCTCTTTTACTTGCTTTATTGGCGAGAGTTTATAGAGTTTTGTCGCTAAAATTAAATAAAACACTCCAACTGACGCATTGCAATTACCATTTTCATTTTATCCATGATGGGTAAATACAGCAAATGTACTGGTTAGGGTTTTGTCAATAACAAGAACTAATGGCAAAAAATTATAATTGAACGGTGTTAATAACATAAAAGCATTTCAAGTGGGTATTTGATGGAATAATATTTGTTTTCTGATTTCATACCAGTATTGTTTCCGTTAACTGTAATTTTAGCACTGAAAATAATGACTTATAAAATGAAAATGAGTATATATATATATATATATATATATATATATATATATATATATATATATATATATATAATACATGACATATTATTAACTTTGTTTCTTTTCACAATTGTTATATATATATATATATATATATATATATATATATATATATATATATATATATATATATATGTATATATATATAACAATTGTGAAAAGAAACAAAGTTAGTAATATGTCATAGATTTCTAAGCTATTACTCTCACCATCCAAATAAGATGAAAATGAACCTTATAACAGGATTAAAAGAACGTGTTTTAAAACTTTCTCATCCACAATTATTAAAAAATATTCTAATTGAAAACTCTTATCCTCCAGATATGCTACATAGGATGCTTTTTTCTAATATTGGTAATATAAATAATTTAACACCATTTTTTGCTCAATCTCAAAACATTGTATCTAACAATCAGAACATCTATTATCATTCACTACCTTTTATACCATCATTAACACCTAAATTAATACAAACACTAAAGGTTATTGACAATATAAAAATAGCAACAAAGAACATCAAAACTATTTCATCTTTATATTCTAAAACTAAATATCCTATAGACAAATTTGAAAAAACGAATTTAGTATACAGCATTAGTTGTACTCAGTGTGAGGCTGAATATGTTGGTGAGACCGGAAGAAATCTTTCTAATCGCATTATTTCTCACAAAAGTGATTGCAGAATTAAAAAACCATCTTGTGCTTTGGCAGAACATGTAATCGATAAAGACCATATTATGGATTTTGATAACATTAAAATTTTATGTAGTGAAAGTAATAAATTTAAAAGGACTTTTTTGGAAATGGTTTGTATTAGCAAAAGTGATAAAAATTTAAACAAAAGATCAGAAATTCAAAATTTAAAAAAAATTTATAATTATATTCTTTCTTTATGATTTATATATAAAACTTGTAAAATGTCATATTTAATTCTCCATATATCTGTTACATTCTTTCAGACATCTGTCAACGGTGAATAAATCTTCTTCTTTTTGTTACTAAACAAAAAAGAATGTTTAAACGAAATTTTACTTTTGGCAATATAATTGTCAAAAATAAAAATTTTATGTTGGCATTTATGACATTGAGGCTATTTGTAATTGGTTGATATTTGAACTTATTTATAAATTCAATTATTTTTGTATTAAAAAAATGTTTTCAAAATTATAAAAATTTTCGGAGAAACATTTATTGGATTAAAGCATTTTTATATTAAATATTTTGAAGATGTATTAGCGGTAATTTTTACTTACTAAACTAATTTTTATTTGGTAAGTTAACAAAAATTGTTTTTTCTTTTTAGTTCAACCTTGTAAGTATTTTGTCTTTTTTAGCTCTTGATAATAATTGTAAACAAAATTGAAAGCTCGAGAATAAAAAAATAGTTAACCAATAGCCCTTTTATTGACTCCAACCCATCCAAAACAGTTATATATTTGTTCCAAACGAGTCACAAGTACTTCTTTTATATATATATATATATATATATATATATATATATATATATATATATATATTATATCTTTGTGACTATGTATAGCACTAAAAATAATTTTATTGTTATAGGTACATAAAAGAGAATTCACTAATTATCAAGTAAGTATTTCTATTCTATGTAACTTAATTTTTTGGCAAAATATTTTATTTTTAAGACTTGCCTACTTTAATATTCAACACCATTTGGAGCAACTATTTTCTTAACAATCTAGAGCATCATTAAATTTGTTTTACAATGTATTTATAAATAAGTAGTTTTTTACAGAATAAGATTTATTCTGCTATTCAAATATTAATGCAAATTTCTGTAGATTAGACTGAGGTTACAAGCGTTGCCTCCACCGTTATGGTTACCAAAGTTAAGTCTACTTTGCAAGTAAATTACCAGGTAATTACCTATGATATTAACCCTTGAGTAATTGGGTACATGCAAATTACATGAACAGTCGGGTGGGGTCTGTAAGTCCCAATTTTTATTTACACAATACATAGGAAAAGATCCAAATAAAACCATTTAATATATGTGCAATCTTTTTTTTTATTTTATTTTTAATATATCTTAACCATTTTAAACTCAATGATAAAATAAACAACATTTTGAAGAAAATGCAGAAAAAAAGTAAATAAAAATGTACTTCTCTTACATTTACATAATAAACAAACTTATAATCCCAATTTCAATTTTCATTGCAGTCTTCGCAAATTGGTTTAGCATGCTCTGAGCATAGCCATTTTTGGTATTTGACACAAAAATATCGTGTTTTACGATTTGGACAATACGCGCAATGACCTCGTGTATTTGGACGCGGAAGCGCTGCATCTGCATGTACTCCGCTTAATTTTTTGGCGATATTTCTGTTATTATTTTGTAAATATAGGTCTCTTGCTCTGGTTAGAATGTTCTCTCTTGTCAAGGCTAAGCCAATTGATTTCAGAAACAATCTTCGTTCCGAAAATAGGTCGTTTTCATTTGCATTACATTTATGTATGACTTGAGAGTTTATGCCTGCAATGTTAAGTAAATTATAGAAAAAGAGTATTGGTCATCTTCGGCTGTTGATCGATTGAGTCAACGCCCGATATTATAATGTTATAAAAAGTAATAATATTGGGCTTTCAGGCATCACCAGAATCTTCATCAATTGAGTTATCATAGTGAAAAGATGATAACAGCTGCACCACTTTTTTTCTTTGGAATTTACGACACCAAAGTAATGGATTTATAAAATGCAAACATAGAGGAGTACTGTGGTCTGCTGGGATCACGAAGTTTTTTTGGAATCTCCTTTTTATTTTTTCGAATTGTTCAAACAATTGTTATTTTTAGGCTAGGGAAATAAGCAAAAAAGTACCCTCTTTTTGACACTCGTCCAGACAGGCAAACGACAGTTGTTTTGAGTAGTATGGACCTCTGTAACAAAAACCTATATGTTTCCTGCAGTCGATTTTTTGGACTTAATTAGTTATTAACAAATTAAGGTAAAAAAAAGGAAAATTTTTGATTTTTTCGTCCATCAGCAAAAAGTAAATAATTTTAAACAAATTTTAGAAGAGAAGAAACTTATAAGTCATATAAAAACCTTCAAAATGCCGTTTTCTAAATGTTTCGATCCTTATTTGTTGCTTGGAAAGATTCAAAATAAGTCAAAAATTTCGGTTTTTTATTAATAACATTTATATTTCATGGAATATAAGTCAGAAAATTATATAGTTTTAGTAATTTTAATGATAGTTTCTGGAAGAATAAGACTTGTAATTGGAAGGAACTTGGACTTGGAAGAGTAATTCTAGTACCCAACCTACATCTAACCAAGAAAAAGATACGAATTTAATAACTCCCGTAGTTATAGAAACTAATTGTATATCTAAAGATCCGTCAACGACAAACAAGAAAACAATTTCGGAAATCAATCCTACTCCATCTCCCACTGAAGAATTAAATAAAGAATTTAAAATCTCAAAACCAACCAAAAAGAAACAAAAAAGCAACCTGAAACTATCATATCAATTTAGGAAATTATGATGCCAACAAAAATAATATTTAACAATATGTCAAATCATTTTAACTTCACATATGAACAAACTCTTGACTTTTTTGAAAATTATTCTAGCTCGTCTGATCAGCTAGAATATCCTCCTCAGCTTACTACAAACATACACATCGGATATAATCAACTTTATGAATAAGATAACAACAATTAAGCCGTATTTTACAAAAACAAGAATGAAGATCAAATTAATGCACTAAAATAATAAACACAATATAAAAAATACTAGACTCAGATGATGCCGCTAATCAAGATAGTAATACTACAACAAATTCATCTCAAGGAATAAACTAACATCTTCGATCCATTTCTTCAATGGAATGTTAACGGGTTCTATATCCGTTTAGAAATACTTAAACGTTTATGTTTAATAATCTCGCTATCAATTATTTGTTTTTAAGAATCAAACTGCATAGTTATGACATGAGGAAGTATTCTTGTTTCGAAAAAACCGAAACTACGCTAATATTGCTAGTGGAGGAGTTCTTACATATGTTAACAAACAATATGAATCGGAAGCATTATTAATCTGTGTGATCCTGTACTGTCACCAAAGTTTTCATGGGATCTAATCCCGTTTTTATATAGAAGTGACCCCTATCAAAATCTCTTTTAATAATAATTATGAAAATATTAATACAACCCCAATTCCAAAATGGAATCTAAAGAAAGCTGATTGGTATTTGTTTAAAAAGTATATCCAACAGAACTGCCATACCTTAAAAGAAGTCACCGGAAATCATCACATAGATGATCTTCTACATTCGTTTATATCATTAATCTATATTGCTGGTAAAAGACATATAGGTAAAACACAAAGTCTACATAAAAGAAATTCATTGCCATGGTGGAACGCCGAGTGTACTGACGTAATAAAAAAAATATAAAAAATCCTTTAACAAATTAAAACGTCACAAACACCTGAAAATACCATAAAATATAAGAAATTACGGGCTTAAGCTAGATATATAAATAAAAAGAACATAAAACAACCTACTAGCAAAACATTTGAAATTAACCCCAGCAATAACAACTTACTAAGATGATTTCCGAAAATCAATTAATAGATTTTGATTGCGTTGAAGATAATTCTCTAAATACAACATTTACCATGGAAGAGCTTAATCACTCTTTAAGTACCAGCAAAAAATCGACGCCAGGACCAGATGATATTCCTGTTAGTTTCTTACAAAATCTACCAGATAATTTAAAAAAATATCTTCTTAGCCTATACAACAGAATTTGGACCAATAATGAGTTTCCCACAAAATTGACGCAGGCGATATTAATTCCATTACTTCCAAATAAATAAGAAATGATCCTAATTCATATAGGCCAATTTCTCTTGCCAATACAATGTGCAAAATTTTAGAAAAAATGGTAAATTATAGAATAAGAAGGTTTTTGGAAAATAATAAATTAATAATCAATGAACAAAGCGGCTTTCACGGGAACAGATCCACCATAGATACCGAAATACATTAATTATTTGCAATTGGACAGGAATGTCTTGCTGTCTTTTTCGATATAACAAAAGCGTTTGACATTGCTTGGAGATACGATATTCTTAACATACTTAGTAATTGGGGTGTCAAAGGTAACATGCTATATTTTATTCATAATTTTCTTAACAAGAGATGATTTGTTTGTATATTCAAGAGAACAAAAATATTCTTTCTATACAGAAAAACTTACAATGTGCAATAAATCACCTTGAAAACTGGTCAGATTTAAAAGTCTGATTCATATTTACAAATCACTAGTACGATGTAATCTCGATTATGGTTGATTTATATACTCATCTACAAAAAAGACTCTTTTTGCGCAACTAAAAGTGATACAAAATACAGCACTAAGAATAGCTACAGGAGCATTTTGTACTAGCCCCATTAAAAGTCTACAATGTTTAACCGGGAAACTACCTTTAAATTTTAAAAGAATGTACTTATCATTATCATACGCATCATCCATATGTGCGATAAAATCGCATCGATGGTGTCGATGGCATTGATGGTGTGGGATAAGCAGTTATTACTCCGAACATTGTATTACAGTTTAAATTTTCTTCCAGTTGCAGTATTTACTCTGAATATTCAATTCTGCAAGCCCTCATTTATACATGCACCGAAAAAATTCCAAATTCTGTTATAATAACCGAGTCAGTGCGTTACATACGATAGAACAGTTATATACAAGTAATCCCATAGGTATTTTAATAAAAGAACAATTACATTTGCTAAACAACGGAAGGCAGTAAGTACGCTTTATATGGGTTCCATCCCATTTTGGACTACAAGGAAACGAACAAGCAGATTTTCATGCCAGGAAAGCAATTCACAGTGCATCTTCAGTGTTAGTGAACTTAGTGTCTGTTTCCGATTACAAATCGTTCCTTAAAGAAAAAGTGACAAATGAATGGAAAAACGAATGGAATCTTTCACAATCGACTCTACACATTGTGAAGCCCTCAACCGAATCTTGGTGCAAGATAAATTTAAATCGCCAGCTGTTTGTTAAGCTAACCCGTTTACGTATAGTTCATAGCAGATTAACTCACAGCTACCTAATCTCCAATTCAAATCGCCCTATTTGTGACTTAGTAACTGCGACAATAATGTAGAACATATGTTAATAAAGTGCCCTAAATATATCAGTGAAAGACAAAAATACTCACTACCTAATAATATAAAAGCAGTCTTATAAGCACATTGTAAATTTACAAATATGTTTAACTACCTGAAAGATATTAATTTTTTAAACACACTGTAACTATTAATGTTTTGTAAACCCTAATTACAATAATTGTAAAATATGGCATTATACCCTTATTGTAAACCTAGCAATTAATCAAAAATACTGTTTTAGATTAAAGTATCTATGTAATAAACTACTATGTATAATTATATTACAGCTAATAGCCCAAAGTGGTTGATGCTGTTGAGCAATAAATTAAAAAAAAAACAATATTTAAAATAACAATTTTATTCATTTCTCGCCATTAGTATATCTGCGCATTTAATTATTATTTAATACATTATAATTTGATGTATTCACTAAAAAAAATTATATTTTTTTCTAAATTTTTTGGTTTCTGGCTAAAATTTAAATACAAAAAAAGACAACAACGTAACGCTACAAGTAAATACTTAATCAAGAATTAAATATAATTATCTAATGAGAAACTCTGATATGTAAAAAAACTATACAACAATCTTATTTTTTAATTATTTTATTGTTTTTTTTTATCAGATTATTAGATTGCAGTTATTACAATGAATTACCAGAACACTCCAAGTGAAGTGTCGATCTTGATAAGTAATTTATTAATGAACAGTTTTTATAAACACAACTCTATTGTGTGATTAATAAAACATAAGTTCAAAGTAACTTACTTATCGTACTTACCAATTAAAATATATACAGGATGTTCCATTGACCGCATAATTTTCATATCCAAATATAACGGTTTAATCAAAATTACTTAGACAAAGTATAGCTCTGATGGGATAGAGAGTCGTTATCATTATTCTCTTTGCCTTATTCCTATCTCAGGATCGGATTAACTTATTACATTTCTGCATAAGTTTTTATTCGAAGTTCTAGTAATATTTCTACTTAAGGACCTACCCCTAGGTCTTCTTTGGTTTTCCTTTCCTACTCCTTCTAGGATATTGAAACTTACCAATTCTTCATATGGGGTGATTACCGTCTTCACGTTAAATATCTCTTAATATATTTATTATTAATCTAATCACTCCGCAAATCTACTTCACTCATCTACCACATCCATCCTCTTACCTTTAAGACTTTAAAACCGTATCACAGTTTTGCTAACCTGTAGTGGTGTTCTACTTGAAAGAGTCTTTGTTCTTTCTCCATTCGGAAATTCTAACGGAGGCTTTGTTTGTTTTTGGAACATTTATTATGAAATTTTTAGACATTAGATACCTGAATTCCTTTTCTATAAGTATCACGTGTACCATTATTTACGATATTTTGAGTTTAATTACGAGCAGTAGCGTTCCCTCGGTGCGACAGAGAAAACTGACGCAAAGCAGTCCCTGCATCTCGGTCTAATGAGCCAGATTTATCGACCATGTGACCTTCTCATTGGTCATTTAGGCCATGTGGTCGATAAACCTGGCAAATTAGAAAGAGATGCAGGGACTGCTTTGCGTCAGTTTTCTCTGTCGCACTGGGGGAACGGGCTGGTATTACAAAGCAATCTATCTTGTATAATATGTTTATGGTTTTCCACACTATGAATAATTAAAGGTTATATAACGTTATTTAAAAGTTCAAAATATTTTTCACCCGTCAAATTTACTTAATAAATACTGAGCCGATAACAGTATTTCCTAAACTTCCAATTCAAACATTAATTTTTTGGGGCGTTTCGGAATGACCGTTTTAAGAAATGTGGAATTGTATTGTCCCAACAACGACAGTTACGCTGACTGATTAATCTGTTTAAAACTAAGGAAAATAAACTGAAATTTATTTGGAGTTAAGCTCACTTGAGCTTTAAGCTCATTACTTTACAAAATTTAACTCTGCCATCGGAATCATATTCAGTTAATTCGTTTAAGAAATCTATCTTATACGGGTAAAATTTGTGTATATAAATAGCGTTATGTACAGCACCTACGGAAAGATGTGTTGAGGCTTTTACTTTTCTGATGAATGTTGTTGGACCCATAACGAAATTTTCAATTAATTATATCTATGATATGAGTTTTCGTCTGCAACTCTTTACCCTCTATTCTTCGTATTTAAAACAATATCTGTTTTTAAAAATTTTCGGCTAGCATTAGCACATACTACTTATGATCGATATGTTTGTTTGGGTGTTTTTTATTAAAGACAGGAGATGTTCGTTTAGCACTTTCGTGATACTTTCCATACAGAAAAATAATTTCGGTCCTTTCAGGTAATGTATAAAACCTTTTTAATAATTATCAATACCAGCGATATCTATTAAAGATCAACAATGTGCTAAAAAAATACCCCAAAACCTAATACTGTCATTATAATTATTGCTACAATTTTATTATTATTATGACTTTTTGATTTGTTAACATAAAACAAAGGCATATAAAAAATTTAATTCAATCGATCAAAAAATCAATTTTAAACATCGATTAAATAACAATAGAGGTTGATATCAAAGGCAAAACAATATGATTGAATACAGACTTATCAGACACTTGAAATGAGATATAACTTGATATATAACAAATATTATTTTTAAAAATTAAGAGCTATCTCTTGTAGGGGAGAGATGAATCTGAAGTTTATGACATTAGCGCTAAAATTGTTTCCTTCAAGTCAAAAGTTTATGTGTTTCGTGATGTGCTATTCCAACCACAAATTCTGGGCCTATAAATGTTTATTTTGCTCTGCCCCTGACAAGTAGTAGAAAAAATAGAATGGAATACATATGTAAAAATTACAGAAACCAAAACAGAAAGATTAGCAAGGGACAGGTCAACCACCAGAAGAAAGGACGCCCAAGGAAAAGGTAATCCGACATCAGTTGAGGCTAAGAACTGAAGTAAAATAGGTATGAGCCTAGGAGTAAAGCACGAAAAAAAAAGAATTTTTCGAAGAATTGTTATTTTTAATTGTCTACAAATAACAATAATTCGTTAATATTTCTTACTTCCCAGATATTATCCACTTTCAAATATTCTTCCAAGTATCTTCTACTTTTATTTATCTAATTTTAGCTTTATATCTATATTAAATATTCAGGTCTCGCTGACGTAAAGTACTGTTGGTCGGGTAAATATTGTATATATTTATATTTTTGTCGCCCTGGATATTTTTTACCTTAATATATTAGTGAAAAAAAACTTAGAGCAGAGAAGTTATTATTTCAGATGTAATGGTATATTTTATTAAAAATATTTAAAATCTATCCAAAAGGATAACAACTCTTCAAAATATTTTCGGTAGAGTCACACCATTATCAGAGAAACATTAGTTTCTAAGTACCTACAATAGAAGCAAGTAGCTACGAAAATAGGTGTAAATACCTTTGAATTAAATGACAGTTATGTAAATTTTACGGCGGTTATACTAAATTGGTGTATCATACTCTGTAAATCATCTTCACTTTGAGAGAGTAGTACTGCAACATCTGCATGTAGTTCATCCCAAACCCTTCTTTCAGTGTGTCACAGTTGATCGAATTCTCTCTAACTCATTAAGCTAGAAGTGACAGAAAAAAACGTGAGTCTGTGATTATTATACATAGAAGTTAGAAAATTATATATCGTTCACGGGTATTTGCATATTAAAGCGAATTCTACTTACGGATACATAATTGGTTGGAGTTTAGAATACGCTAAATAGATATCCAATCAATGATGTGCATAAATATAATTTGACGCAGGTGGTCTCGATAGTGACAGTACTTTGACAATGTTAACTGGTAAAATTATAATTGTCATTCCAGGTTAGTATTTTCAGACATTTTACAGTGAAAATTTAATTTGGTATTTATTGTCATAAAAATATATTAAATATACCAAGATATATCGAGAATGAACAAAGACTAATATTAAAATTATTAAATTATTTTCAATTAGAAAAAGAGGGTGGGACAACTTTATTACCAGTTTCTGCCGTTCGTGAAGTAAGTTTTAAATTATTCTAAAAAATATTCAAATTAGTAGTTTAAATACTATACATTTTAGCCATAGTGTGTCAGATTTAATTAAAATGTCATGCAATAATTCTCGACATTCTTAAAATCCTATATGACGTCAAAATTAGTGACGCACTGAAAGAAGGGTTTGGGACAGACTGTAGCAGAATATTTTAGTTATTTGTCTCCCAATTGGTATCATTTTTTAGTTCTTATTTATTTTTTTATTTCATCCATAATCAGGTTGAACAATAGACAACTCTGGAAATCTTCCTATCTTATTCTTAAGGTCCACGAAACATAGATATGCTGGTTTGTTGTATTCTAATGATATTTCTTGCACTTGCATAAATATAAATATAGCGTCGGTGCATGATCTTTTCGACCTAAAACCTTCTTGTTCTTCTGCTAGTATTAAAATTTTATTCAGTTTATTTGTTATTCTAATAATTTTGTAATATATCTTCTAATTTTATTCTCCTATATTTTTTATATTTTTCAAAGTCTCACCAATTGGGCATATAATAGTCTATTTTTACTGCTAGGGTGTTTGTTATTTGATTTGCATGCCATACCAGGCGTTTAGAAACTCAGCAATGATACCATTTTCACCATACGTCTTGCTGTTTTCCAAGGTTTTGTATTATAGTTACAATTTTGTTTGGCAGGTGCTTCTTTATGGCTTTGGTTAACTGCTACCTAATCTGGAATTTAAATGTTCAAGCTCTGATTTTGATTCTCCATTATATAATACGTTTTGGAAATATTTGGCAAATCTTTTTGATTTTTAATAATTTAAATAATACATTTATACATTTAAATAATAAACCAAATAACTCTTCTATTTCATCTTTATAATATTTTGGTATGTTAGTTTCTACATATCTTCTTTGTATCCATCTTTTTTCAGCATATGCCCCTTTTTCTTTTTATATAGTTTTCTTGGTACTGTTTATTATTTCGGTCATCAACTGCTCTTCAACAATCTTTATTATGCCAGTCTAGATCTAAGTCGGATAATTTTTGCATTTGTTTTTTAGTTGTTCCCATCTGCTTTATGTATACCTTCGTTTTACCTTTTTACTACTTTACAGTTTGTTGACATTTCTGATTCAATTTTAACTTTGATCAAGAAATAGTCCATAGTTCCGCCCGCTCCCATATTATAGTATCGACCATCTTTTATGGATGTCAGATGTGCAGCTTTTATTAGTACGTGGTATATTTGAATAATTGTCGGTCTAGCTAATAAAATGTAAACCTTTATGAATAATTTTTTTGTATAAGTGATAAGGGTAAAGTGGGGATATATGGAGAACTTTTTTATCAAGATATATTTTACGATGTATAAACATTTTATTAATGAAAAATATATCAATATACTTAGTGACCTTTTCCCTAACATATATCCATATATAATATCTCAAACATTTAAATAAATTATATAAGGACCTTTTTTTCAAAATTGTTTCTCTGGACCAGTTAACCTAACACGTTGGGTTAGGTGGACCACCGATAGGCCAGTTAACCTAACCAGTGGTCCACCTAACCTGAATAATCCGATTGATTTTTTTTAATCTTCCTAATCAGATAAGATACTGCAGGTTGATAAAAATCATTGTAATTAATCTTTTAGGCTGTATTAAGAAATAAATATTAAAATGTTAACAAATATTATATTCAGTATTCAGTCACATCAATATTAAAATAAAGCATATTCTCATATCGAATATTTAACTGGATTTGGTAAACTACACACTATATTCTCATAAGAAATAAAACGGGGATCCTCCGTGTATTTAAAACGATTTAAAGTATTCTGCTTCTTTAAAAAAATAATTTCATAACCGTTATACAGTTTTTTATGACTTCTGCAGCATAATTTCGGGAGGTTTTCTTACCGTGCACTTTTACAATAAGGTAATTTTCCACGTCATACTCAAAGGCACAGATAAAAACAGGAAAATATCTAACGGAAGAATTTCTGGTTACAAAAGGCTTGCGACAGGGACGCTGTATCTCACCAACCTTATTTAAGATATATGTTGCAGCGGCATTGGAAAGATGGAAAAGAAAGGTGCATAGGATGGGTATAGAGCTTAGCAATGAATGTATATATACACTCCAGTTTGCTGATGACCAGGTAGTGCTAGCGACCGACAGGGAAGTCATGCAGTACATGCTTAGAAAACTGATAGAATATAACGACTGGGGAATGAATGTCAATACAACAAAAACCAAATATCTTTGTATTGGAAACGAGTCAGATAACATAGACCTTGAAAACGGACAACATATTTCCTGCTGTCAGAGCTATGACTACTTGGGTGTTGCCTTTGACAATACAGAAACTGATACACGGGAAATAGAAAAACTAATCACTCAAGCAAAGAAAGTCTTGGGATGTCTTAATGGTATACTGTGGAGTAAAGAGATAACGAAAGGAAAAAATTTAATATATATCAGACCCTGATTAAAACTACTCTTCTTTATGGCGCTGAAACATGGAGAATTAGTGAAAAGAACAAAAAGCGAATAGAAGCAGTAGAGATGGATGCAATGAGAAGATCTTTAGGTATTTCCAGACGAGACCGAATCAGAAATGATGTAATAAAACAACGTAAGGGAATAGAAGGAAATATAACTAAAGATATAGAGAAGAAACAATTAAGGTGGTATGGGCATGTTCAACGGATGCCAGCAACAAGACTTCCCAAAAAAGTAGTAGAATGGCAACCGATAGGTCGACGGAAAAGAGGAAGACCCAGATTAGAATGGCAACACGGCGTAAACAAGTCCATGAGCGAAAGAAATTTAACAACAAACTGCGAAGATAGGAAGAGATGGTGTTTAGGTATCGGACAACGTCGAAAGACGTTCTAAACCGATGTATATATATAAAAAATAATAATACTTTTACCATAATCTTTTACCATAATTTACCATAATGTTTTACCATAAAACAAATTCTTCGATTGATTTGATTAAATGGTCACCTTTGTCCAGATGTGCCGGTGACAAAATGATATATTAAGATATATAAAACTCTGTTGGAATGCAATTAAATTTTCAACACACGAGGCAAACAAAGTCGGAAACCATGTGCCTTCAAGTATTATTTTGTATACAGCAAAAAATACCACATATACAAATACAGTCTTCTAAGTAGCATATTTAAAAGCACAGATGTTTTCAGGTAAATGAAACGAGAATGTGCAATAGTAATTCTTGCGTTTTTTATAACTTGTAAATAACTATTTTCATTATAAATAATTAAAATTAAAGTTAATTAAAAATTATTAGGTTTGTTTAAATTAATAATGTTCACATTGATATAAATCCCTTAGGCTGATCGATTTTCCACCAAATTTTGAATTTAAAAGTTATCAACTTCTCAGAGTAAATTTTAATAAATCTTTGATTAACAAATTTGAATAATTCATACCTATTAAAGTAAATTCATAAAATTTCTTATTAATTTTAATAAATTTAATTAATAATCGGATTTTTTTCATAATCTTTCGGGGGGCCTCTAAGGCACTTTTTTAAAGCCCCGAAACTGACGATTTTTAAACTTGTACACTTTTTTCACAAGTTTTGACGTCATTTTATGGGGTTAAGATTTGATTATGTACAAAAATGTATATAATGTTTTTTGTATGACATTTTCGATACTCTCTGATGCGCTTGATTAGACAACTCTAAGAGATTTGTTTACATTTTCTATTATCATTTCTATTGTCATTTTGAAGACCATAATAATGTAAAAATATCTAGGACAAATTTCACCCATAAAAAAACTGACAAATTTTTTAAAATATATATACATACAATTATACACCTTAATGTTTTTGGAGTGTGCATATGGAAGTATGTGTATATATATATATATATATATATATATATATATATATATATATATACACACATAAATATATATATATATATATATATATATATATATATATATATATATATATATATATATATATATATCTCCGGTCTCACCAACATATTCAGCTTCATACTGAGTACAACTAATGCTGTATACTACATTCTTTTTTTCAAATTTGTCTATAGGCTATTTAGTTTTGGAATATAAAGATGAAATAGTTTTGATATTATTTGGTGCTATTTTTATATTGTCAATAACCTTTAGTGTTTGTATTAATTTAAGTGTTAATGATGGTATAAAAGGTAGTGAATAATAATAGATGTTCTGATTGTTAAATACAATGTTTTGAGATTTAGCAAAAAATGGTGTTAAGTTATTTATATTAACAATATTAGATTAAAGCATCCTATGTAGCATATCTGGAGGATAAGAGTTTTCAATTAAAATATTTTTTAACAATTGAATTTAATTTAATTAATTTAACGTGTTTTAAAGCTTTCTCATCAAGATTATCTACAAGAAGATCTTCAATTGTTAAAAAATATTTCCGGAAGAAATCTTTCAAATCGCATTATTTCTCACAAAAGTGATTGCAGAATTAAAAAACCATCTTGTGCTTTGGCAGAGCATGTAATCGATAAAGACCATATTATGGATTTTGATAACATTAAAATTTTATGTAGTGAAAGTAATAAATTCAAAAGGACTTTTTTGGAAATGGTTTGTATTAGCAAAAGTGATAATAATTTAAACCAAAGATCAGAAATTCAAAATTTATAATTATATTATTTCTTTATAATTTATGTATAAAACTTGTAAAATATCACATTTTGATTTAATTTTCCATTTATCTGTTAAATTTTTTCAGACATCTATCAATGGTGAATAAATCTTCTTCTTTTTTGTTACTAAACAAAAATGAATTTTTAAACAAAATTTTATTTTTGGGAATATAATTGTCAAAAATAAAAATTTTAAGTTGGCATTTATGACATTGAGGCTTATTTGTAATTGGTCGCTATTTTAACTTATTTTTAAATTCAATTTTTTTTGTTTTAAGAAAATGTTTTTAAAATTATACTAAAATTTTAAAGAAGCATTTATTAGATTAAGACATTTTTGTATTATTTATTTTTGAGATGTATTGGCAGCAATTTTATTTATCAAACTAATTTTATTTGGTGAGTTAACAAAAATTTTTTTCTTTCTAGTTCAACTTTAATAGCCCCTTTTATTGACTCCAACCCATCCAAAACATTTATATATTTTTTCCAAACGAGTTACAAGTACTTCTTTTCTCTTATATATATATATATATATATATATATATATATATATATATATATATATATATATATATATATATATATAATATTCTACTCTTCGAAATATACACGCACTACTTAAAATGGACCATGATTTTAAAACTATAGTCGGTTCGCTATATTTACGCGGGTTTCGGATTAACAAAATTATGCTAATGACTCATTGATAACCAGTTGCAGTAAACGACTGCCCAGAAAATTAGGTAAAAACTGCATTAATGGTCATATTTTAAAATACATTAAAATAACATTAGGGTAGGTATAAATTTGTTACAATATTGCAGTTGAATTGATTCTTTGCCAGTGTTGACATTGTATGTTTGGTGGAAATATTTAAAAATACCTAGACGTGTGTTAGATGTAGATAGTCTAATTTGTAGTGTACTTAAGTATTTTACGGATAAAAAAGAAAATGGCGGTCCTTTAAAATCGGTAATGTCTGTTCAACAACGCGTATGTGATGCTCTAGGAATTGGTCAAACCAAACTAAGAGGAGTATTACAAATTCGCATTAATGAACGGCGGAAAGAAGATCACCGAAAAACTCGCCTATCATTGAAAACGAAAGATATTCCAGATGGAAAAAATTTGAAATTCGTGATACCATTTATCGAATGCGAGCCAACAAGGAACATGTGACCTTAAATACAATTCTCTCGAAATTAAAAGATAGAAAATTTGACGAAATTGGCAGAACAAGTCTATGGCAAGTGATACATAATTTGGGTTTCAAATTTCAAAAGGAAGATAACAGAAAAGCCCTTTGTGAAGGGAGTTCTGTTGTCTATAAAAGAATTAACTTTCTAAGAAAATATTCTAAATTAAAAGAAGAAAGGGCAAATTTTATATATTTAGACGAAACATGGATATTTTCTAGGGGTAGAGCAACCAAGAGAATATGGCAAGATGATAACGTAAAGTCTATCAAACATACTAATGGAGAAGGGAAGCGACACATAATTTTACATGCAGGAGGGAAATCGGGTTTTATAGAAGGTGCTGATTTAATATTTTCATCTAAATCAAAATCAAGTGACTATCACGATAATATGAACACAGATATGTTTGTAAAATGGTTACATGAAAAACTTCTCCCAGGTTTAAGTGAGCCCAGCGTAATTATTTTAGACAATGCACCTTACCATTCTGAAGTATTAAACAAAAGTCAAACGAATTCTTGGACTGTTCATAAAATTAAAGAATGGTTGGCAAAGGAACATATACCATTTATACAACATATTTTAAAATCAGAATTATTACGCTTGGCAAATATCCACGCAAAACCAAAAACCTTTGTTGTGGATCAGATTATTGAAAGTTACGGTCATCAAGTTTTACTTCTGCCACCGTATTATTGCCAGTTTAATCCCATCGAATATATATGGGGAATAGCAAAACAATATTATGACAACCATATTGGTCCTAACGGTTATAACGACGACGCAGTTCGGGAAACTTGGCGAAAGGCACTTTCAATTGTAACTCCAGAAGTGTGGTGCAATTGTATATTCATGTGCGAGAAACTAATAAAAGATTGGTGGACTCGTGAAAATAAAATAAACGCAATAAGTCCAATCATAATAACAATTAATGGTGATGACAGTGATGATGATGACGATTATGATATTTTTGATGATAATGACTGATTTTCATTTATATTGGCAAGTTAAATTTTTTTATTTTTAATTAGAAAGTCTCTCCATGGAACAAATACACATAGACCATATTCTCTGTGTGAAGTGTAATATAAAATTATTATTAGGTTTATATTAGCCACATTAGACTCCATTAATGAAGTAATTCTCCTTATTATACTGTTAATTATATAAAAGATTTTCCATTATTATTTAATTAAAAAAAGTTATGGATTATTTTTCATTTCATTTGACCAGTTGATATTTCTCCAAAGAGTAGGTAATTAAAACTGGGTACTTACAATAAAATTTTTAATCCGAAACCCGCGTAACTGAATTTTTGGACCCTTAACTGAATTTCCATGATTTATTTTTCATATAGTTGGTATATTTCTAATTAATGACCATATTACTGCTTTTTAAAAAATTTCAACGTTTTACCCATATACAGGGTTAAAAAATAAAATTGTGTTTTTTATCTAATTTTGCAACAACCTGTGGCATATATTAGAAACCAACGCTACCTATATGTAATATTAATATTTTGAGATTGCTTTATTCTTTCTTCACATTTTCGAAAAAAAATCATCAAGATATTTCTATTATCAAAAAAGAAAAGTATGTTCAAAGCATTAGTGATTTTTTACTCTCCAAAATTAAGGGATTTCGATAATTTTTTTTTTTCGCATTTCAGACCTATTTTTAAGTAATTACTGTATATTTCTTTCTGGGAAACGGTTCACCCATATACGGGGTATAAAAATAAATTTGATTTTTCATCTTATTTGGCAACACCCTGTGGAATTTATTTAAAACAAACGGAACATATTATTAATATTTCAAATAAGTTTAATTTTTCCTAACATTTTCGTACAAAAAACATCGATATCTTTATTATGAAAAAAGAAAAGTACATTCAAAGCACAAAGTGATTTTATTGAATTGTAATACTCATTAGACAAAACAGTTCGTTGGCTATGAAAAACCAAACAATTTGACAGGACAATTGTTTACATTTCAAAAAAATGTTTTGCTGTTTTGCGTATGTTAGTTAGTTGACATGGACCGTATTTAAAGAAATTTCAGCCGAGATGAATGTGTTCAGGCAATTACTTTAGCTGATATAGGGTTAGGTTATCGTGAAATAGCTTGAGGTTAGGAGTATCTCATACTATAATATCACGAGTCATTCAACGATTTCGAGAAACAAACGACTATACTAGACAGCATGGACAAGGAAGAGGAAGACTTACAACGCCACGACAAGATCAGTGTATCAGTCTTCGTGCTATAAGAGAACGTTTTCTCACAATGAGACATTTACAAATACAAGTGGCAAATGTTCATAATATTCAAAATATTAAAAACACTATACAAAAGCATCTCGCCTTAAGCTTTAAACGTAAATTATCGTAGAAGTAGACTACAATTTGTCAGAGCACCTTGACTGGAATGATGACTGGGAACATGTATTGTTCACTGATAAATCGAGATATTGCTTATATACGTTAAATAGATGTGTGAGAATTATTCGACGGCCAAGAACGCTACGCACAGTGTAATAAACAGCGAACGGACCTATTTGCTTTACGAAGAGGTTCCTTAACAAGTGTAAGGTATACAGACATTTTGTCTAACAACGTAGTTCCATTTGCTTTTTACATAGAAAATATTTTTTTTAATGAATGATAACGCTCGACCACATGTTGTACGTGTGGGCCGTGAATATTTGGACGAGGTTGGAATACAAACCATAAATTAGCCACCTTGCAGCCCTAATCTCAATCACATTGAGAATTTGTGGGATAATATTGATCTTCAACTCAGGAGCCGACAACCACCACCTGTCTCTCTTGACGACATAAAAGTTATGGTGAGAGAAGTTTGGGATGCAATTGATCAAGACCAAATACGCCGCTTAATTTCAAGTATGCCTCGTCGCTGTGAAGAAGTAATTAGATGTAGAGGTGAAAATACTCCTTCTTTAGTATTTTTGAGAGAGAGAAATTGTTAAAGATTATGTAGGTAATATTTTTTTAGGCTTTATTTGTATTAATGTCAATAAAGTTTATGTAAGTAATGTTGTCTTTGCTTTAAATGTTAATAAAAACTTGTTATTTAAAGTTCTGTATAATTTTTGATAATAGAGCAATCGAGATAATTTTTTCACGAAAATCTTGAGAAAGCATAAATCTATCTCAAAGTATTAATAAAATTTATTATTTATTTTTCGTTTCACGTTTAAAAAACGTTTCACCCGAATTAACGTTTTACCCGTATACCCGGGTATTACCGGGTATATGGGTAAAACATTGATATTTTTTGGAATACATTAGTACATTGATGTTGTGGGATAAGAACATTACGATAAAGACAAAAAAGAGAATATATAATACCCTGACAAGAAGTATCCTTACATATGGGTCCGAAAACTGGACAATAAACAAGAGAAATAGAGGTAGAATAAGAGCAGTAGAAATGGAGTTCCTGAGGAGAAGCTGTAGACTTACAAAAAGAGACAGAATTGAAAACGCAGAGATTAAGCGGAGAATGGGAGTGCAATCAGACATAATCGACTATATAGAGGACAAGAGACTATCCTAGTACGGCCACGTCAGAAGAGCGGACAGAGGACGCTGGATAAATAAAATCACAGAATGGAGCCCGATTGGAAGAAGAAGGAGAGGAAGACCCCGAATCTCATTCAGAGATGAAATCGACGAGGCTATGGAGAAAAGAACCCTGCGAGATGGAGACTGGAATGACAGGGAAAATTGGAGAAAACGGTTGAGTAAAGGAAGACAGTGAAAACTTTGGAAATCCTTAGTAGTAGTAGTAGTACATTGATTTACTAGAAATAGACCCATAATATAAAAAAAACAACATTAAAATCCAATCATTCGTTCACAAGAAAAATATCTTCAACCTTATGGTACATTTAAGGTGGTGCGTTAATTTTGGGCAGTAGTGTATATATATAATGATATATAATTAAAATAGCTTTATTAATATGCGAATAAATAATTATGAAAAAAAAAATAATTTTTTATTTATTTCCTTCGATTTTCTCAAACATTTGGTCCGACATATAACTTTTTGCGTTACAAAATACAATTTGTACATAAAAAAATCAAAATTTCCTTGCTATTAATCATCAGCATTTTTGTCTATTTCTCACAGGTTATGAACGTCGGACTACGAAAACGTCCCATGGATTTTGTCGGACAGAACTTCCAATTGATTTTTTTACCCTTTCGTTAAATTCTCATGCAAAAATCAGACTTCTAGTTATCACTTACACAATTCCTGTCATTTGACATGTTCTATTATCTATTATATAACGAAACTTAAAAAAACCTGCTAGTTTTCACAATCATAAACTTTTTAGGATGAAATGTTTTTCACAATTAAAGCTTTCCCTGTTACAGTGTTTCCATAAGGCAAAGTTTGTCATGATCGTCCGAGCTGTTTTTATTGCTTTTGCTTTAAAAGTCCATATAACTTTTAGTTGTTCAGTCATAATCCTATTTCACGCCTTATTCGTTTCCAAATATTTCTGAACGTTGTTCTTTTTGGTAACTAGATTTATATTATTGTTTGAGATTTTCGGTATTATGGTCTTCTTTCCAATATTCACTGTTTGTACTTATTTGTCAATATTAAAAATTCGTTTCACTATTGTTACCTTTTACTTATTTATTACTATTGCTAATTATAATTTCTTTATTCTTTATAGTGTCGATGTTCCCTATTGCCACTGGTAGCTTTCAATGCTCGACATTTATATTCAGATTAATTTACATATTTGAACTTTAAGTTGTTGGTGGCATCTATAATTTTTTTCATTATTCTTAAACTAGTCTTCTGTGGTTACTGTTTTCTCAATTGTTTATCCATTTTTTCAATTTTGTTTTTTTCGAAATTTACCTTTCATTTGAAATGGTAAATCTTTTTCATAAATTACATATTTTATCTTGAAAATTATTTTGATCTGTTCGGATTACTTTGACTTTGATCGTAAGTTTTACTTTAATTTCTTCCAATTCTTTATTATCACACTTTTTCTAAATTAGGAACATGACAAGAATATATTTACTTCTTATAAAACGATTATTTGCTCTGCTTCTTATCCTTATTAATCCATCTCCTCTTTTTTCAATCTGTAGTAAATAATTCTTTACTTTTAATTTTGTTTGGTCTTTTCGTACTAAACGTATTGTTAGATATAATAAATAAATTTCCACAAGGAACATTAAATTCCTGTAGTTAGCTATATACCACAAATTACAAAAGATTTATTTAAAAATCCTGAATAAAAGGTATGTAATTAAATATACCCTTCTTCTACGTCTACCACCTAATTACCATCAGCAGACTCTGGAAAACTTGTAATAAATATTGGCAAAACGATTATTCCATAGTGGTAAAAAATAAAATTATATAATTTTATTATTCAAGGCACAAGAAGACTTGTTCTAATCGATACTTTATTGTGAAGCTGGAATTATACGGAATTAAAGAACCTACTGGCCTATGGGATAAAAAGCGGCACGACATACGGGGCTAATCCCCCGAGACAATTTAAATAGCGATGCCGCCATCAAGACGTTCTAAATGACGTTATCGATTTACTGCTTCCGAGAGAGCATTGTACTTGAATATCAGTTGACCCCATCACTCTCGCATTTACAGTTGACATGATGATTATAGAGTTATAATACAAAATCTATGATAAATAGTGACATACTCGTAAGAGCATATTTCGCAATGTTATAATTAATAGTCAAATAAACAATAAAAAATTTAAAAAGAAACATTTTCTTTGATAAAATTTTAAGTTACTTCTAAAACTATAATGTAACGACCAATATATTTTGTGAGTATGATGGCCTTGATCGAGCCAATTAGCCAGATATTCTGATTTTTAAACCAAACGAATTTTTTGCAATCAGAGGAATTTTTTCTGTATTTCTAACTCTATTATTACGTTATTTGCGTGGTGTAAAACCTAAGATGTAATCATCAGATATCAAATTTTCTCATACAACGAAGAGTAAACCTTTTTATCTCACAATATCGAAAATTGCTATTATGAGAAGTTGTTTGGAATTAAAACTATGTTGTAATATGTAATCACATTCTTATAATTGAAAAAGAAATTTGCCATTTTTTAATCATTTTTATTTATTACAAATATGATAACGCTTTTATACTCTTCAATGTTCATTAGATTTTTAATATATATATATATATATATATATATATATATATATATATATATATATATATATATATATATATATATATATGGTGTTGTTAGTGATTTCGAAATAAAAATGGTCATAACTTGTTAAATACTCTGTATAGTAATGCAAAACCTAATACTATAAGAGCAAGAATTATAAGAAAAATACAAATTTGAAAAAATATATAGAGTGTCTCATTTAAAAAAAATTGTATGTTTGCTATACCACATAGTTATTAATCACCCTGTGAAATTCCACATATTTTGCAAGTATGGAAAATATTATTGCCTACATTTTTTCTAAATAAGTTTTTTAAAACAATATATATATAAATATATATTGTTTGAAAAATACGTATTACAAGTTATTAGTTGATTGAAACCAATCAGTCGAATATTTATTAGATGCTTAGATTATTATTAATGAATATAAGATTAAATGTAAAATAAAAAAAAGTTATGGCACTTGTTTTCGAGTAGCTGTGTCAGATGGCTTCAATTTTAAATTAAATACTTAAACAATATAGACTATTAAATTATATTTATTAGCATATTACTTTAGGGATCGACAGGATGAAGCCCTCTCATAGATAAAACCAATAAAAATTGCCACAAAAAAACATTGTCGGTCTGATTATGTACCTTTTTGATACAGGTGTGATTATAATATATAATTTAAGTATTTTCTCTGATCTACTTGAGTGACGGACAACTTTAGATAAATAATACCATGAAAGATACTTCAGAAAAAATACAGGAAAAATACAGGTTAGATTCAAACAAAATCTAGAACAAAGATTGAATAATTATTCTTAATACACCAAATCAGTTTTAAAAACTTAACCAACAAAAGATTGCAAGAATACCTATTCTTTTGAAGTTCATAGTACCTATAGGCATTAGTTGGACAGATTTTGTTTTTATTTATTTATAGTAACTAAATTAAACAAGTTATTTACACTGAAACAACTTTATTAGAATAAATATTACAATTTAAAATAAATTATATAAAGTAAGCTAAAGACTGGTAACTTCATTTTACTTTTAAATATTATATTTCAATCTTAATCTAGTCAATAATGTTACCTAAAGTCAAAATTAAATTTAACTGATAATATACTGTTGGAAGTGCATCTTATGATCTTTCTAGTTCTCTACATATCAATTTTAATGTTTTTTTACTTAAGTTTTTTACAATTTTTTTTATATACATGTATTATTATTACATGTTCTTTTGCTATGCTAAGTTTGTTAATTTGAAAACTGTACCTAGTTTCAATTAATTGTTTATACAACTTGATCTCAAATGTCCATTATCGTAAGCTTTTTCACACATTTAATATCATTGACTGCTACATGTCTTTTTAAGGTAACACACATGTAACAACTTTTCTATGGATAATGTCTTCAATAAATAGATCAAGTAGCCACCTTCTTTGTCTTTTATTTCTCCACTTTGACCGAAAAATCCACCACTCTTCGAGTGATATATATATATATATATATATATATATATATATATATATATATATATATATATATATATATAATAATTTATTCAACAATCATACAAAATTTGTTTCAATAATTAAAAATATGTGAATAAATTAACCCGAAGGTCTCCGAGAGGTGTGGGAACACCTGTTTCGGTAAATGTAATACAATAAATATCATACAATATACTATACTAAATTATAAATATAAATAAGATAAAATTTAACCATAAAAAAAACAAGCAGGTTAAAAATTTAGATACAACAATCAAAGATGTATAATAAAATTAAACTTAGATACTAATAAGTATTTAACGAGATCTGCAAATACACAAATTATGTTCTGGTAAATATGCTAAATAAAATAAACAATACAATGTATACAATACAATAATATATACTGCTTTTTGAATCATAAATAACCATAATTAAAATTTTAGTAGAAACCCTTGGTATGAATACAGTACTTATGTATTTATCAATTAGTTAACAAGATTTTTGAAAGGACAAAAGTGTAAACACAGATGCTTCAGTAAATATGATAAACACATTAAATAAAACAATAAAAACAGCATGATATATTACATTTTTAATTCATCTTTAAAAGTAGTAGATTTAAAATTAAGATTTTTTTTTAAAGAAAGTTTAAGTGAATATGGCTTTATAACTTATGCTACTATAATGATATTACAAAAATGTCTTGTCTGTTCCATGAGCTATGATCTTAATTTATTTTTAAAAAGAAAGACATTCTTTATATTTTTAATATCAAGGGGAATATGATTGTATATTTTAGGGGCTAAAAATAAGAAAGATCGTTGACAGAAAGATTTCGTCATTTTTGGAGCCATATAGAGGTGCTTGCCTCTAGTATGATATCCATGTGAAGGTAAGTTGCTTTTAACTTTCATGGTGTGATATTTTACAGATATACAAAGAAAGTATAACTGCTTTAAGTCAAATATTTTGCTCTCCTTATATAGTCTATCTGTAGAATAAGTGTAGGGTTTAGCCATAATGATCCTCAGAAATCTTCTTTGCATGATTTCTAGTGGGAGAATGTGAGTTTTTAAAGCGCTTCCCCAAGCCAGTGTACCATAACGGAGATGACTTTCTACTAATCCGTAATATAGTGTGCGAAGGTATATATCCGGTATGTGTTTTTTTAGGTACTTAAATTTATAGAGGATAAACTGTAACTTTTTATTAACGTATTTAATGTGACAATCCCATTTTAAGTGTGTGTCTATTATAACACCTAAATATTTAACATTCGTTACTGGTTTGATGCAAAAATTGTGTTTATTATGTGCTATTCGAAGAGGTTCGAATAGATCAATATTCGGAGTATAGTTAGAAATTGGTAAGTAAACAGTCTTTTTAAAATTTATTGTAAGTATTTTATAATCAAACCAGTCTTTTATGAATTGTAGATCAGTTTCTGCTTTTATTTTTAAGTCATACCAGTTATCAGCTTCATAAACAATAGCCGTGTCATCGGCAAACCCAATTATATGCCCTGTACTTTGCAATGAAAATAAACCATTTATATAAAGATTAAATAAGACAGGTCCTAACACTGTTCCCTGTGGCACTCCATACGTTATACCTCTTTGTCCGCTTGTTGTTTCGGAAACCCTTACTACCTGCTGCCTCTCAGAGAGGTAACTTCTGAATAGTTGAAGACAGTTGCCTCTTATACCAAATTTCTCTAAGGTTTGTAAGAGTTTACTATGACTGACAGTATCAAAAGCTTTGGCCAAATCTAGAAATACACATAAGCAAACTTTATTATTGTTGAGAGCTTCATACACTTTTGATGTTAGATTCAAAACGGCATCTTGTGTGGAAGTATTTAGCTTAAAACTAAATTGGTTAGCAGAAATTAAATTATACTTTTTGATGTATGCTGTAAGTCTATTATTCAGTAATAATTCAAATATTTTAGACATGTGTGGAATAAGCGATATAGGTCGGTAGTTTAAAGCAAGAGTTTTGTCTTCACTTTTGTATATTGGTATGACTACTGCTGTTTTGAAGGGTTTGGGCCATATTCCTTCTTCCATACATATATTGAAAATGTGAACCAATGGTTCGAGTATGTATGGTGAAATTGTTTTCAAACATTCTGAATTAATATCGTCAATTCCAGTTGCTTTTTTACTTTTCAATTGATTTATTATTGTTTTCATTTCAAATGTATTTGTAGGTAGTAAAACCACTGAGTTTGTCAAGGAGGTATTATCATACACCTGGCGGGAGTTGCTAATGATTTGTTCAGCCAATATTTTGCCCATCTCCGAAAACGTCGTATTAAATTCATTTGCAATATCGGAGGGATGAGTCAATATATTTCCCATTTGGTTTTTAAGACTGTCGATAGTCATTTTTCCTTTTTTTGTACCACTAAGATCTTGCACTACACTCCACAATTGTTTATTGCTATTTGAATTCTCTAAAATCTTATTTTTATAATAATTCCGTTTTGTTTTGTTCATAAGTGAATGCAGTTTATTTCTATATGCTTTATATTTTAGCAGTAAATCATGGTCATTCGGATGAAGCTTTGTTAGTCGATACAGTCTATCTTTTTCACTAGTGGATTTTACTAAAGCTTTTGTAATCCATGGTGTAATTTTTGTATTTTTTCTTTTTCTTTTTTCATAATAAGTACATTTGTTGATATTTTGCTGGATAACTGTTATTAATTGATCTGTTGCTAAATCCGGGCTACTATTTTTTAGAGTAAAGTCCCATGATTGTTTAGAGATAATATCTATTAGCCTTTTGTAGCTGATTCGTTTAGCATAATAGTCATTTGTCTTTTTAGTTGTTTTTTTGCTAAAAACTATTTGTAATGCTATTGCAAAGTGATCTGTTATGTCAGTTTCTATTACTAGAGGAATAATATTCTCCAAACTATTGGTTTTTGATTTTACAAATATATGATCTAAACAAGCTGTTATTCGAGTTGGGTTATTTATAATGGATGTAAATCCGCACTCACTCAGGGTACTTGTATATTCCATGGTATCATCATTTAAATTCAATAGGTCAATGTTAATATCTCCAACAAAGAGACAGTAACTTTCAGAGTTTGTAGCATTGTTTTGTAAAAAATGTTGTAAATTATTAATAAATTCAGAAATACTCGAATTATAGTTTTCCTTAGAGGGTGATCGATAAAACGCAAGAACCATAATTGTATAGCTATTATCAACAGTTAATTTAATTTTTAAAATATTGGTTGGTCCTAATTTTACGATATCGTACGTGAAAAGATATTTGCACCGTATGTATGTCACAACTCCGTCATTTTGATTTAATTCTCCCTTATTGTATATTACGTTATAGCCTGGTATGTTAAACAAATTAATATCATTAATTTTCCATGTTTCAGTTAAAACAATTACATCAAAACTTGTAGTAATATCAGTTAAATGTAGCTTGTTCATCTAAGTTTTTGGATATGCTTCTAATATTATTATGAAGTAGAGTAAAGTTGATGTTAAATTGGTTTACCTGTAAGATATTATCACATTCACTAAAGTTTTTTACAGTGTATGTATTGACAGTGGGCAAATCAAAATCTCTTACGTATTGATCCATGATAAAATTTGAAAAAAAAAAAAATCAAATATCTTGCAACAATGACTTAGTACAATAGTAGAGTGTAGTTAAGAAAATATCGACGCAAACGGCGGCGTAAACAATAAACAAAATTACAATTAGCTATCAACGATCATTGCTACAACTAAGAAGAAGCAGAGTATAAATATATGCGAAGGAGTATTAATTATAAACTAATTTCTCATTTAAAATATGATTAGAATGATTATTGTTAAGTAAAAGACAAACACCAATACATTAATATGTTACCAATTAATATAAACACCAACTAATATAAATGGTAAAAAAAAGTACAATTACAGAAGTAAAAAGGAATAACAAAAAGGGATAAATTTATTTTCCTGTAGATCCGGTTCTGTTTCTTAGTCCAATATGGGTTTTACTCTCCTTACGATTTGGTTCAGCTGATGTACTTTGGTTTGATTTCGTTCTGAGGGTCGGTTTGTGTTTGGAACTGATATTAATATTTTTAGAGTGTAGAGTTTCTGACTGTACCGTAACTTGTTCCGGCTCTTGGTGTAAAATTGAGATGTTTGAGTTTGAAAAGGAAGTACCTGGATCGCTATGAGGTCGGCTATTATTTATATCCTCCGTCTCTCCGTCATCAATGGACTTTACTTCTGCAGCCAAAAATGATGTATTATTGACGTACAGTTTTCCGTTTTTAATGTAAGAATTGGTATCCCCTTTGGCTTTAGACTCTAGCAGATATCTTCTTAAAATGCGATTTTCTTCACGTTGTGTATCTGTATAATCATGACTTATCCTAACATTAGTACTCTTTAAGTTTTTGATATTTTGGAACACCTTCTGTTTATTTAAATATGATATAAAATCTATTTTTATTGGTGTTTCAAGTCCCCTTCTGGGACTGTATATATTATTGATGTCCAATGTCGTTAATTTAATATTAAGTAATTCGTTAATGTCCGTGAGTATATCACTAACGTTAATTTTATCATCGGATCGTTTTAAACCAAATATCAAAATATTATTTCTCTTCAGTTCTCTCTGTGTTTTTTCCAATTTTTCTTTTAGTTGCTTGTTTTCAGTTTCTAATGAATAGATTTTGTTTTTAATTTCTTCTAACTTTAAAGTTAAACGAACTTCTACAGCATCAATTCTTCCCTTTATATCATTGTTAGCGTTTATCACAATATCTTCGAATCGTTTTATTAATTCTTCATTCATAATTTATTTTTGATAATTATTCGTGTATGGTCACCTTTAAAAGTTCTTATTGAATTACAAAAAGATGAGTTTTGCTAATGATTTTCTATTTTTATTTTGAGGTTAGTCGGCTCTTTATTCTCTATTGATTCTTATAAAACCGATTTATCAGCATGTAATTATAGTAAAATTGTAAGAATTAATATATAACTTTAACTTACACTTAACTTTTCATGTTAATTCACCAGTTTTTCCAAGATTTTTAAAGAAAACTGAGAAGTAATTTTCACACACATCTACTATAAAATAAGGGATACCACACGTATGATATATATATATATATATATATATATATATATATATATATATATATATATCTTTCAAGAAACCAATTAGGTTAAAGAATTGATCGGGTGAGTGTTTAAAACGTCTTTGATATTAGACTTAAGTTTATGTTGCACTCTGTGTTTTGCGTACCGGGGACACTCGATCAGGATGTGTTTCACAGTAGTTAATACATTGAGCAGATTTGGCAATTGGGCTTCGGCTCGGACTTCATTAAGTATTCATGTGTGAATCGGGTATGTACTATTATTAATCTTCGGATGACAGCTTTTTCGTTGTATATATATATATATATATATATATACATATATATATATATATATATATATATATATATATATATATATATATATATATATATATATATATATATATATATATATATATATAGATAGATAGATAACGAAAATATATATTAAATACCTGCGAAATCAGGTAAATAGAGGCTGTCGAAAGAGCACCAGTTGTATCTTCTGAAGATGAAGACGAGGAGCTCGAGCTTAAGGATATCTCCGATGAAAGCAGATATTATTCAAGTTTCGAAGATGAAGTCGTTCCTGATTTCTTTCCACCAGAAAAAGTTGCACTCAATTTTACCATTTTCAGCTGAGTTGTAGTAAAATTTGATTTCAATTTCACTGGAAAAGCTATATCCACTGATGTTTACTATGCTGGTTTGGTTCAAGAAAGCATAAACCAAGAAGTTACTCTGAAGTTTCTCCGAAAAAGGAATGTTTATTTTGTCTTCCCAGATGTTGGAGATATTGCCGTTGAAAACATAGTGAAAGTGTTGCCTGTGCCCAAAATACGACGCGTTTTTCATTCTTTCAACATTGCCTTTGAACATAGTATTTCTTTTAAATAATATAAAACACAAAAAAAGTTTTATTGGTTTAATATTTGTTTTATTTATATAAATACAGTTACTTCATTCCCAATGTACAACCAAAATTGTCGCAAGGGTCAAGATTGTACCAGCATCAGTTTAGTGCCTAAATGTACCTTCTTTTACCTGGATCAAATACATTACAGTTTCAGATGAAAGAAAAAAACATAAGTAATTAAAACCAAATTTTGTCCCAAGGTACGCCTTTTTCCTATATATATATATATATATATATATATATATATATATATATATATATATATATATATATATATATATAGCGTTGCCTCTTTTTAACCTTTTTTTCCTAAAATGTCCATAAATGTTCTAATGAATTCATGTCAGGACTATAAGCGGACCAATCCAAAATGGAAATTTTAACAGTATTTAGGTAGTCCATGACAATTGGCGCAGTAGTTGGACGCGCATTATTCTGCATCTGCATAAATAGGTAATTATCCCCAACGAAAAGGGCGTTAGGAACAATATTGTCTTTCAGACACTGTCGTGTCTATCCCTCTGCTGTTAGCTCGATAAAAATTAATTCGTTGGTGCATCTGTTGAGGTGCATCTAAAGAAGTACCCGCCATACCATAACACCTTCGCCACCAAACAGCCTGCTGGGTAAAATACAGCAAGGTGCAAATCGTTCTCCGGGTCTCCTCCATATACGTTCGAATCCGTCTGGAGATAGTAAGCAGAAACGGAACTCATCAGAAAACATTACAACACTGTCCATTGCTGAACAGTACAGTCTCTGTGATCATTTGTAAATCTCGTAATGTTGTCTCGACGAGAGGCTGTTAATTTATTGTGTTCTACTAGCTTATAAGAACGTAAATCTTTTTCATGCAAGAATATTTTACAGGTCGTGTAGAAATATGAGTTCCTCGAACTTTTAACAAACGACTAGCAAGAACATTTCAACAGGAAATCTTTAAAAAATGTTCATAACGTTGATATCAGCACCTTTCCTCCGGAGTCTCAGTCTCTTAATCCCCTAGACACTAGTACACTGTACACTAGTTAATGCACCACTGTGACAGTATACAACTGGTGTAAGGTACAGTAGTGTCGGGGGGATTAAGAGACTGAGACTCCAGAAGCCCTTAAGAAGAGAAAAAGTAAGAAAAGATGTCGAAAGCTCGGCGCATTGATAATCGCTGAGGTTCACCCGGGAAGCCTGTTGAGTTTAATAATTTTTATAATTGTATTGATCTTATTTTAAGAGGTTTTAATTGTACTAAACGCGGAAACAGTTCATATATATATATATATATATATATATATATATATATATATATATATATATATATATATATATATATATATATATTTATATAGTAAACTCTTAAATATTGGGGAAATCTGCAAGAAATACTCTAATGTGTATCAATTGTTTCGCCGAACGTTTTCGCCAAAGAGAATTAATTTGGCTTCTTCAGGGCTGAAAGAGAATAAATTATAATTAGCTACCATATATTATCTATTAAAACATTATTGATCTTACCGTAACTTAGAATTGTAGAGTTAGAATATTAAAAAACTTTGCTAGTAACATAGTGGTGTTTTTTGTTACTATGTGCAAAAACAGTTTTTTTTATAAGAATTGAAATGTAATGGTAGCTTCGAACTTGACACGTAAAGGCTTACCCAAGGTTAATCGAAAAACCCAATGCAACTACATTTAAAAGGAGGTAATTCTTTGAAATGTCGGCAATAACTAAATTTTTGATTTTGAAGTAGTTAAAAGTGAGGTTCTGTTTAAGGCAGAACGCAAGCGCTGACAACTTCATTATAGTTGGTATGAATCTTTATGTCGTTAAGGTTCATTGGTAAAAAACGAATGAATTTAAATCCCAGTAAAGGGAAATATTATTTTGATTTTCTTTATTTAATTATATTATATTGTTCATGTATTATTGAATCTTATTGAGACGTATCTAAGAAAAGCAAGGGAATGTTATATATTTTTTGTTAATGAAAATTAATTATAAAGGTATGTTAGTTGTTAATGGATATATCAGTCAAGTTCTAAGTTACGGTAAGATCAATAATGTTTTAATAGATAATATATGGTAGCTAATTATAATTTATTCTCTTTCAGCCCTGAAGAAGTCAAATTAATTCTCTTTGGCGAAAACGTTCGGCGAAACAATTGATACACATTAGAGTATTTCTTGCATATTTCCCCAATATTTAAGAGTTTACTATTTAACTAATCTGCAAAGATTAAATTTCTTTTCTTTTATATTTATATATATATATATATATATATATATATATATATATATAGCAAAACTGGTAGGAATATCGACCAAAACATAAATAACAATTTATTGGATTGGTGTGTCGGGTATGCGGTCTGTTATTTAAAAAAAAACTATTACGATACAATTTTCTTATAATGAACTTATTAAAACTATGAGGAATAACTTAGAAATAAATCAAGAATTTGACGATCTTCTATGTTCTGTTCCTACTTCACAAATTCAAAATACCTTGAACATTTTCAATAACTTTAACAAACATATCCAATTCACTTTAGAGATTGAAAATGATTGTTCGATATCATTTCTGGATACCAAATTAATAAGAACTGAACAAAACAAAATATTGATAGATTGGTATTAATAGCCAACACACTCTGGAAGATATTTAAACTTTTTTTCAAATCATCCTACTCATCAAAAGTTTAATACAGTGATTGCGATGAAGAATAGTGTGAGGCATATTAGTGATGATAAATTCATAAACAGAAACTTAAATTTGCTGTTAAACATGTTTGAAAATAATGGATACCCAAAACATATCCTTAAAAAATTGATATTTAACTCAGACATTTTTGACAGTCTCACTGATATCGGAGCAGTACAAACAATCCATAATAAAAAACTATCATTAATAAACGGCAGTTGACCATTACTTAAAAACTGAGCATCAATTTGACTACTCAAATGTCAGGGTTCTACAGCAAGAGAACAATTACAAAAAAGATTGTTTTTAGAAATGTGGCATATTAATAAAGAAAAATATGCAGTAAATTATAAGGCAGACACGGGAGAGTTGAGCAATATCTACTGTAATATTCTTAGTATGTTCAAATAATTTTTGTTTACAATTATATTTTAAATTACCCTGTATATTTTTAATGAGTAATTTTATTGTGTTTTAATTGTTTCTTAGTTGTTTTTGTTTTTTTGCTAAAATTTTTTTTAAATTTAATTACTAGTGACTAGGTGCATTAACTAATATTGTCAGTACTGTTTTGAATATATTATGTACAACATTTTTAAATATTTTTAACTCTTAATCTGTAAGTAAATCATTGTTTATTTTCACCTGATATTTATATACATTTTATCCATATTTCAGTTGTCTCCTGATGAAGCTGACAAAAAATCAGAGAAATATAGAGTAATAAAAGAAAAAAAGAGTTTTTTTTTTTAATAACAGACCGCATACCCGACAGACCAATCCAATAAATTGTTATATATATATATATATATATATATATATATATATATATATATATATATATATATATATATATATATATATATATATATATATATATATATATATTGAAATGATATTGAATATAGGAGAAAGAAAAATAGTGTTTATAAAAAAAATAATTTATAAGTTATATACTATAGAATATATTTATATGAGGGCATTCTTAAGAAATTAGTATATAATAAGTGTAAAAAGTTTTTTTTTTAATAATTATGATATATTTAAGTGAGCCATGTGCATAGGCAACCAAATATACTCTGAAAGTGACGTTTAAGTGATGGTTGCGAATGTAGAAGTGGGGTTATTTATTGGTTTGAGATATTTAATTTACATATAATTACTGATTTAAGGTAGTGTAGTTTATTAATTTAGGCTGTTTAAATTACATATAAGTTTATATTCTGATCTGAAAAGCCTAAATGTCAATAAAATTCTCAATAGAAAAGTAAAGAATTCTCTAGAACACAGAATTTAACCTTTGTTTACGGTAGAACCTTCGCGAATATGGTTATGTCTGTGAAATGGTCATAATCGAACATATACTTTTTCGAGAACATTCATATATGTAGAAAATAGAACAATTCGAATATGATTTCTTGCCAGATGATTCTGGAACAATGAAAAGATATAAATACTCGGTGATTTGGATTGAAAATATTCAGTAGGGGGCCAGCAGTTACTATGAAGTCAGTATAAGGTCAGTAGGTCAGACAGTTAGTTAGTAAGAAGACAGACACAGTTAGTTACAGTTAGTGAAGTCATTTGTGCAGTAAGTTCAAGATTATTCAGTCAGAATTAGGAAGAAAGTATAAAGTATGCAATAATCAGTGATTTAGTATTAAAATTTGATAGTATTGAAAAGTATATTAGAAGAATATTGGTTGGATATTGGTAGAAATAAAATTATAATAGTTATATGGTGATTGGATATTGGGGTATTAAAAAGAAGAATAAATATAAATGCTATTAAGAAGAAAAATATTTTTAATTGGTGGAAGCTAATAACTGTCTGTCACCCACCTTATTTAAAATCTATTTGGACAGATCCTTAGTGAAATGGGTAAAAAAATGTAGAAACATGGGAATAACGGTGGAAGAAAACAAGCTATATACACTTTTCTTTGCGGATGACCAGGTAGTAATTGCCGAAGACAGCTACGATCTTAGCTATATGGTAAGAAAACTACAAGAAGAATATGAGGTGGCAGGTCTAAACATGAATATGACAAAATGTGAATATCTCTCAGTGGGAACAGATGAAATATGTGACCTAGTCTTGGAAGACGACAAAATCAAAGGTGTGCAATCCTGCAAATATTTGGGGGTCATTTTCAACAAGAAGGGAAATAGCGCAGATGAAATCAGGGAAAGAATAAACAAGGGCAAAGCAGCGACCCGTGCCTTAAACTCTCTTCTCTGGCAAAAAACAATTCGACGAGAAACCAAAAAACACATTTACGGTAGTATAGTCCAAAGTATTACACTTTACGGTTCGGAAGTATGGGACGTCACCAGAGCTAATAGAAACAAACTTATGACTACAGAAATGGATTATCTGAGACGAAGCTGCGGTAGATCGAAACTGGAGAGAGTTAGAAACGAACAAATAAGAAACGAAATGAAAATGGAGGGAAAGATCAATGATGACATAGAAAGAAAACAATTAATCTGGTTCGGGCATGTTAAAAGAATGCCAGAGTACAGATGGCCTAGGAGAGTACTGGAATGGGTCCCTCCTGAAAGAAGAAAAAAAGGACGACCACGGAGAAGTTGGCGCAACGATATTGATGAAGCAATGGCGGCAAGAGACTTAGAAGAGGCAACTGCATATGATAGAAAAAGATGGAAATTGGGGGCGGAGAAGCGGCGACAGCCGCAATAAATCCGTTATTATATATACAATAATTGGAAAAAGTTATTTCACAAAAACATGGATAACCGAAGCTGAGAACGAAGATATTGAGTGGTGATTAAAATCTATATAGTGGAGAACAGTTTCATTTAGGCATTCAGTGACAGAAAGGTACAAAATTTTGTTAATTTAATTTAGTTAGTGTCATAACAATTTCAATTTTAAAGATAGTTTGTTTAAAATTTACATTGTCTATATAATTTAATTATTTTCATAAGAATTTCAATTTAAAGATAGTTTATTTTAAATTTACATTGGCTATGTTAAATATATATGTATGTTTCATAATAAATATAATAAAGATAATTTAAAAAAGTGCTTACAAACTAATTCTTTGGGAACCGCTATAAAAACGATATATATATATATATATATATATATATATATATATATATATATATATATATATATATATATATATAGATATATATATATATATATATATATATATATATACATATATATATATATATATATATATATATATATATATCTACATTGTATACTATTATGATATGCAAATTTGGAACTTTTATAAAAATTTGTTTGCAAAAACAAATTAAATTAATTTTAATTAAAATTTGATCTCAGGGCTCCTTTTATCGTTAATTATAATAAGTGGCTTTAAGGTATTCTTAAAGCAGTTGCCTTTGGAGGAAGGATGGACAATGGTTTTTTTTTTATTTAAATGAATTTGTCTCGGCTGCAATGACCATTAACACAAATAATATTGTGTACAATAATTACAATAAGCACTTGTAACTAATTGCTACAGTTAATCTATAAGCTTAGAACCTATGACTAACTAATATAAGTAAAGTACATGGAAAACAAGGGGTCATATTCTGTTCAACTACTGAATGTCTTTTAAGCAACCATTTAGGTTAAAGACTTGATCGGGTGAGTTTAAAACGTCTTTGATATTAGACTTAAGTTTATGTTGCACTCTGTGTTTTGCGTACCGGGGACACTCGATCAGGATGTGTTTCACAGTTAATACACTTGAGCAGATTTGGCAATTGGGCTTCGGCACGGACTTCATTAAGTATTCATGTGTGAATCGGGTATGTCCTATTCTTGATCTTCGGAGGACAGCTTTTTCGTTTCTAGAGATAGTTGGAAGTTCAAATTTTTCAACAATAGGAAAATTAATTTAACCAAACGATTTTGTAATACTAAGCTATTAAATAATTTATCAAAAAAGAATCCAAAAAATAATTATTAAAGTCTAACAACTTTAAAATTATTCAAAATCGTATCATAATAATTGTTTGGACTTGTATTCAAATAAAAGATCTCTTCTCTGTGTTTTCTTTTTTTAAATTAAATCCAGATATATTAAATATTACTTCTTTAATTCTTTTTTTGTGTCTGAATTATTAAAAGATTATATTTAGTGTGAAATGAAATCACTGAATAAGATATTAAAAACCCAAATTAATTATGATCCAGTTATGATCGTGGTTGGAAATCTTTGTTGATTATATGGCAAACTATTCTTTTATTTCCAAGAATTCTCTACTGGCTTCTTTTCTTCTTACGACTGTGATCTCCCTACCGTTTGCCCGTACTCTCAGTCGCTCTGCACATACCTGCTATCTTCTCTACTTGTCAACGTCTCTTGCGCACACTATCGCCGCAACAGTCTCTCTTAAAGGTCCTGGACCAAACTTCTAACTCGCACGAAACTTAATCGATTAGTACCAAATATACTATACACCTGCTCTCATATAATGCACATATTACAGGATGTGCTTTCGTTGTCCACATCTACCAATCCTTGGGACTCGTTCCACAGACACAAAACACATTTCACAATTATTATTTGACAAGAACTCTGCTAACTTTTAACCAAGAAATAAATAAACGTTATAAATCCATCGCGTTTTAGTGTTAAAAGATTGTTAATAAATTAAAATAAATATTAAAATATATTCAAAGCCCAAACGTACAAATCCTGTGCTACTGGTATAGATCTTTTTGTAAAACTGCCAACCATTTAGTTCCAGTCGAATACGTTATAAAAACTTTCGTCTTGTAGAACTGCACTCGTAAAATAATGATGTCCATGTGCTGAAGTTGCATCTATACCAACACTGTAACACTGTTAACTGAATGTAACTGCATCCTATATGATCGGAAATTGGTCTAATTTGTAAATCGGCTTCTACCATACCAACAATTCACTCTTTTAAAATCGCTTAAATGATTTTAATTGTTCCATAAACGGCAATACGTTGAATTAACTTAAGTTTGATACAAACGTATAACAATTGCTATGAATTATTGCTGCAATTAAAAGAAAATAAGAATTATAAAAAGATAATTTTTGATAAAACATAATTAATTACAAAAAGGATTTCATGAAAGTTCGTATTTAATTCAAGGTATATAGGTATATTCTTCTTTTATAAGTCAAATCAATGATTCCGAGCCAGAAGATGTCAATAATATTTGTCGTCGAAAATGTTAGTTTCTTAACATACCGATACCGATACTTAAATTTGGAACATGGCGAAAAATATTTTTTTATTTAAATCAGTTAAAAAATTGTTTTTTATTTATTTTTGTTTAAAAAGTAGATGTTTCGTAACTTTTATTGAGAATCTGTAAGAAATTTTTTAAGTTGGTATATTATCGATAACCAAAGTTGATCGGTTAAATCCTCCTTCTCTCTTCTTTTTTCTCATCTTATCTGACTGATATCTTCAAGAGTTACAGTGTGAAACAGATTCATCCCATTCCATTATTCTTTACTGCTTTATATATATATATATATATATATATATATATATATATATATATGTATATATATATATATATATATATATATATATATGTATATATATATATATATATATATATATATACACTTCTCCAAGAAATTACCGCACCACTTGGAAATATTAAAATATTTTATTATCGTAAATAAAAATTTCCATTGTAATGTTATATTTTGCAAGTCTGTTGTATATGCTATTCTTACACTCTATATTTATTGACTGTGTTTTATCGCTATAGTTTTTTTTTGCAACAAAACAAAAAGAAGCAAAAATGTACTAATTCTATAAATACACTAATTTCCAAGTGTTCACGAATTTAATTCGGCTACTGTTTAATTGTTGATTATTGTTAATTGTGTTTATTATGGAGCGTCAATCACGTAATTTAACCCAAGATGAATTTGCCAAGCAGTGATACTGTCTGAAGAAGATTGGAGTTACCGAAGAATTGGTCGTCGGTTTAATGTGTCCCACACATCCGTCTCACGGGTGTTAGAAAGATTCCTCGAAACAGGGGATCATACTCGCAGACCAGGGCAAGGACGAAACCGGGTAACTACCCCTATTCAAGATCGATTTTTAAGAATTTCTGCTATTCGACAACGTTTTGTAACACATCGAGGTCTACAATTTCAGCTTTGGGACGTGCATGCTATACAAGTTAGTACTGAGACTATTCTCCAGTGACTTAGGGAATACAACTTATCACCTAGGATTACCGTCCGAGGTCCTCTATTAACTCAGAGCGTCGGAGGGGGAGACTACAATTTGCCAGAGAACACGTTAATTGTTTAGGGGCTGACTGGGAACGAGTGCTATTTATTGATGAATCCCGATTTTGTTTGTACAATAACGACAGACGTGTTCGTGTGTTGCGACAACCCAACGAACGGTATGCTCAGTGTAACTTCTCACACACCACATTTTTTGGTGGAAGATCCGTTATGGTGCGGGGTGGTATTTCTTTGACCGCACGTACGTACCTAGTGGTCATACAAAGTGGAACTGTTACAGCTGAAAGGTACATACTGGAGATCCTGGAGCAACATGTAGTACCATTCGCTTCTTATATCGGTGAAAATTTCTTACTAATGCAAGATAATGCCAGACCTCACGCTGCACAGATCGTCAGAAATTATCTAGAAGAGGTAGAAATTAACACTGTGGAATGGCCAGCACATAGTCCGGATTTAAATCCAATTGAAAATCTCTCGGATATCCTTGGTAGGCAATTAAGAGCGACACCGATCCAACAAAACAACTTACAGGAAGTGGGAGAGAGGCTGATCCAGATTTGGAGAGAATTAGACCAAAATGAAATACGGAAATTAATTTTAAGTATGGGCCAACAATGTGAGGCTGTTATACGTAGTAGAGGTAGAAACACTCGTTATTAAGACTTTTTTCATATTTTAGTTTACTTTTCTAATCATTTATTTTTTAGAATTTTCTGTTTGATTTTTTTTTCTCCTGTACTTCAACATTTTCTCACGGTTAGACAAACTGTTATAATTACTAATAAAATGTAGAATAAATCTGGTGAAGTTATATTTTTTATTTTTGCCTGTTTACAAATAAAATTGATTTATTGAAGTGGTGCGTTAATTTCGTGGAGAAGTGTAGGTATATATTATATATATATATATATATATATATATATATATATATATATATATATATATATATATATATAAAGAAAAAGGATAATGCGAGTTATTACTAGTATAGTATAAGTATAGCTCGCAACAAAGGATACAATAATATGTGTATAAGTGAAAGGCAACCATATACAGTGTAGGTAAAAGTATATGGTCGGTATGGACCTTACGTGAGATGGAGTGAGAAACACCTGTTTAAAAAGAGAGAGGCATATTAGGTTCGCCTTTTAAATATCGCCGAAAGTACATGAGTGGAAATAATAAAAAAGGGGAAATTCAACGTTGCCAAACTTATTGGTTTTATTTGACCTGTTGTATTTTTAGCATTTGAACAATGTTCTAAGATAATCAAATTTGGGCGAAATTGATTTAAATGGCAGCTTACTGTTTTTTATTGGGAATATGCTACAATTTTACTTTACAATAAGTGTTATGTAACATTTTGACTTCGGAAATCGTTTTATATAAATAAAATTTATTAATGTTTCGTATTTTAAGTACGATTTCCGAAATAAAAATCTAAACATCAAAATAAGCTTATTTTAAAGTCACATTGTGCCTTATTTCCAATAAAAATAATAAACGGCATTATAACGCCAAAAATAAAAAAAGCTCTATACAAAATTATTTGGCAACGTCGTGTTACAACACCAATACCATTTTAGCAACACCTGAACCGGTATTCAATAGGCGATAACTAAGAAACTAGAGGTGGGACGTTGACATTTTTATCGTTAACTAAACTGAATCGTTTTTCGTAAACAAGTAACTAGTTGATTGTTACCAGTAGTTTCAAATAAGCGAGTACATAAACAAACATAATGGATATTATCATTTATGTGTATATTTAATAAAGTGAAAGAAACTAATAAAGGATATATTTATTATAACTTATAACAATAGAAATAGTAAATCGTATTTACATTTACAATACACGTTATTATTAAATCGCGAATCGTCTAAATTGACATTTAAAAGTATAAGTTTTTCTACCTTACTTCTTGTTAACCGTGTTCTTCTTTTATTTAAAATTAAATTAAATTTTGAACATGTGTTCACATTTACAATATTTTGTGAATATAGTGGTTAAGTTAGGATATACATGGCGATGGTTTTTCCACCATTGTAATGGACTCTCGATACAGGTGTATAATCCAGTCTTCATTATTTAGATTTGGTCTAAGTCTAAGTCTGTATTAACTAATGCCAACGTGGAACGGATTGACTCTTCTAACTCGGTCATTATTTTTAACGTGTAATAGGTGAAGTTCTACCTAGTTTCCACGTCTTGGATTGGCCGTTTGGGAACTTTGTTATGTTGTAATTGATATTTAAAAGCCTTTCTGAAGATAAGGTACTTTTTTTGAAATGTGTTTTTTGCCGAATTGTCGAAAAAAGACTTTTTATTTGTACACGACAACATTTAAGTGCGTCCTCCTCCAATAAATTTAAAGTATGAGCAAAACAATTTAAATGTTTTCATTCCAAAACATATTTAATAGCTTTGAGCATATTTGAGGCATTATAAGTTACTGCAAAATGTACTTTATGTTTTGGACCCCATTGATTAATAATTTCACTAATTTCAAAAGCGATGTTTTCTGAATTATGGTTTCCAGAAAAATGGCAGCAGCCTAATAAAACCGTTTTAAATTCTCAATTTTCGGTTAAATATTGTCCTGTTAATGCGATGTAACTGTCAGTTACTCCAGATGTCCAGAGGTCAGTAGTATTACAGATATTTCCAGTTTTGATATAAAATTCTTGAAGTAATGAATAAAGTTTTTCTTGTTTGCAGTTTGTATCCAGGAATCGACCCTGGAAACTTTTTAAAAGCTCGTTCTTCAACTATGGAAAACGGATGAAAAGAGTCTTTGCATATGTTTAGTAAATCCATATATATATATATATATATATATATATATATATATATATATATATATATATATATATATATATATATATATATATATATATATATATATATATATTTGTTTCTTTTGTTTTAAATTAATATATTTTTCTGATAAAAATGAAGGTAAAAAACCAAAAGAAAGAGTTAAGAAGCTGGTTACTTCTATAAAAAAACGAAAAAGAAGATTCTACTATTGAAAATCAACCAGTACAAGAAAAAGAAACTGATAAAGATGACTTAAGTCTATGGTGTATTTTTGATGAATTGGACATGACTCATCTAAACATACACCTGTATCGAGAGATATAAAAGAAGTCGACATGTATTTTTCTGATGATATATTACCCACAAAAAAATTCGAACAGAGATTGAAACTGTCCATTATAGTGGTGGAAAAACCATCGCCTCTTGTATCCTAACTTAACCACTATATTCATAAAATATTGTAGTATTGTAACAAAATATGTTCCTTGTGAACACATGTTTAAAATCTGGTTTAATTTTAAATAAAAGAATACCACGGTTAACAAGAAAAATGGAAAAACGTATGTTTTTAAATGTCAATTTAGACGATTTGCGATTTATTAATGTGTAATAAAAATGTAAGTACTATTTGTATATTGAAAATGTCAACGACCCACCTCTAGTTTCTGAGATATATTAGGATCGGAACCAGAGATGTAAAATATCTCTGATTGGAACTAATCGTCTCACTAAAGGGCAATGTGCGCCCATAAGAAATATAGAGGGGAGACCAAGGGGAAATATGATTGTTATCTTTGTCTGTTCGCTGAAAATATGATTTTATATCTGTGTTAGATATCCTGCTAAATTTTACTATACCTACCATAAACTTTTACCTACACTGTATACGTATTTCTGACTATTGGTCGTCTTCATTACGGAGCAGATAAGTTAAATAAAGAACACGTTAACTTGGGAAAGGATCACAAGGATATATATATATATATATATATATATATATATATATATATATATATATATACGTATATATAATCTCAACTACAAAACATATCGTTACAAATTTTGTCATATTTATGCACTGTTCTACAAAAATTTCATTTGTTTCGTATTTGTACAAACAGAATTATTTCAAAATAACTAGGTTATTTTGAACTAATTATATTTTTATCATTAAATTATTGCCGTGTAAAACTAATTTACAGAGGCGCTTTATAATTATTATTGGACATTATTTATGCGAAACAAATAAAATTCCATTAAATTGTTTGATAATTCATTTACTTTTATTAACAATGTTAATCAAGTCTCAGTATGGACTAAAGCATTAAAATTTGACATATAAAATTAGTAAACACATATATTAATAACAGGGTTTACAAAGGGAAAGTTATACATTTGTATCATTTGTATGTTGTAAGTTAATCTGAAATATACCGACAATACCAATACTCTAAAAAATTTACAAATTTTAAAATATTTTATAATCTATTAAATTTACCGATAAACATCCACTATTGGTCTATTTGGCTCCGTAGAGTTTTTTATCAATGACTAAGCGCTTTGGTGGCCAATGCGTTGTAATGCTAAATTGTTCTTGCGTTGTCTGGAAATTGCGCATTTCCAAAGCGGAAGATCTACTAGATCCCCAAGATAACCACTAAACTTCCACCTAAAACCACCACTGAAGGGACTCTAACGCGATCAACGTTCACAACTACCCCTTTAACCACTAGACGGTATTAAAATCCTAACAGCGTACCGAAATATCATCCACACCACACTAAGTCATCCAAACATAAATGTGTTAAGACCACATGAGCTCTAAGATCAGTCACAGCTTTATATAATATGATAGTCTTATAGGAAACAAAAACAGCCCTGTAGGATATGGACATCTCCATAATTAGATTATGGCGGATACTCACAAATTACACAACTAACTCCTCAACTTTCGTGAGGGTCGTCACATCCAGTAAACTAAAGTTCACTGAAATGCTAAAAAAAGGCATATATCTCGAAGACTCCTGAACACAAAGCTCTCACTCAACGCGAACTGTATCTCTATTATATATCTATGGTCAGAACTTGTAAACAGCTTATTTGAGGTTATGTTTTTTAAAATTGTATTTGCCCATCTAATACCATGTTCCTACCTGAACAAAATAGTCTCTCTGTTAAATTATCTAAATATTTGTAATAATTTTGTGTTATTTGAAATAATCTGTAAATAAACCTATGAAATATGGGTTTAATAATTTAGTTGTTTATGTTACATAATTAAAAAAAAATTAACGTTAATTAAAAGCATACCAGCTTTGAAAATTTTTAGAACATAAGTAGACTTATGCTTCGACAACGCAATTAAGATTGTAATTTGAATATATCTTGCTCTTTAATCTGTATCTAGCTTACATCATGCGAAATGAAAAATACCAGTTCCTCCAACTTATAATCGAGGGTAAAATTGACGGCAAGAGAGGAATGGGACGCAAGAAAATGTCCTGGCTCCGAAACATAAGGCAATGGACAGGGATTAACGACATACAATCTCTGAAACATATTGCAAGAAATAGAGAATTAATGGAAAATGTGATCGCTAACATCCATTAGTGGATTTGCATCTGAAGAAGAAGAAGAATCTGTAGCTTCTAAATGACACAGGGCGCCTTACATGTTTTTTAGCCAGGTAGGGCTTCTTGTGGTTGATTGGCTAGGCCAATGCACATCCTTAGTCGCTCCTTGCTACGTACGTACTTTGTCCAGTGTTTTATTTATTATTTTATTTGTTAATGTGTTTCATTCATTTTTATTTTTATCTTTATTTTTTACTTCTCCCCAGCTTAATCCCACTAAATAATATATCACTTTACGCTTGTCTTCCAATTATTGCCTGTTCTCCCTTTTTTACCCATTGGCTTGTACTCAAGCTTTCTTTCGTTGTATGGATCTTTCTTAAGCGTGTGACTAATCGATTTCCATTTTCTTTTCATTATAGATTCAAGATTTTATCAAAAAAAGACTGGACGCTAAGTTAGACTTCTATCATTCTAGAGAACAAGCTGGATTAAGATCGGGATGCAGCACTTGGAACCACTTATTAGTGATAAAGAACCTAATAGAGAAGTCTGCAGAATACAACAAATCATTGACATCGATATTCGTAGACTACGAGAGAGCATTCGATATTATAAGCTTTCATAAAATGTTAAAATCAATGCAAAAAGAATGCTAAGTAAATCATTACTCCACTAAAGCAATCAAATATATCTACGAAAATGCCACAGCTAGCGTAAGAATATTTAAACAAGAAACAAATAAATTCTGTACGGCAAGGAGAACGGAGAAGAAACACCGTCTCTTCAAAGTTATTCACGATGTTTTTAAAACATATTTGTAAGAAGACAGATCTGAACAAGCATGGGATCAACATAAATTAAGAGAAGCTTTTAGTCATTTAGGATTTGCAGATGACATCGTCCTTATAGCCGATGGTATGAATGATGAAATAATAATGTTTGAAAAATTATATCATGCTTCATTGGAGGTCGGACTAAAAGTTAATATGAACAAGAAGCAAATAATGACTAATCTGGTGATAAATCCAAACATTGCTGTTGATGAAAGTGATATGGTACAGACCGCATCGTAACAGACATGTAAGCTGTTACATCGCATACGATTAGCCTGGGCAGCGTTTTGTAAATTAAACTATGTATTTAAATAGTACCTACCCATATGCCTTAAAAGAAAAATCTTTGACCAATGTGTGTTACCAGTACTCACTATGGAGCGGAAACATTAACATTTACAAAAAATATACTAAATAAGATTCGCATGACTTAATTTTTTCATTAGCAAAGTTTATCCAACTCAGTTGACAACAGCATCTTGGTATACAAAGGAGTTGCGCTTGACAGTATTTGGGGCACTTAGATCGCTTTTGATATTGAAAAACATTCCTACTTAATTCCAACGATGTCGTACTCTTAGAAGATCTATATTGACGAACCAGTCTCCTCGACATTCCAACCTTGATTGTTTGCTCTTCTCACCACTATGACCTCTGTGAAAAAATGCATGTGGTCTTCCGCTTTTTGGCAAATCCAAATATGGTATTCCCTGTTCTGGTTCTATAAATGGTTCTGCGTAAAATATTTTTATTCTGAAATATTCGAAAGATTTTGATTTTGGGTCATCATCATCATTTTGGCTTTACAACCCTGTGTGGGTCCTAGCCTCCCCAAGAATTTTTCTCCAGTCGTCCCTATCCATCGCCTTCCTCCGCCAAGCACGTATTTCCATATTTCTCATATCTTGGTCTATGTTATCTAGGAATCTTGTTCTGGGTCTTCCTCTTCTTCTTTGACCAATAGGTCTATCAAGGAGCGTTTTTCTAGCTGGGTCGGTTTGCTCCATCCGCATTACATGGCCTACCCACCTCAGACGTCCTATCTTTATGTGTTTTACGATATCTGGTTCCTGGTATATCCTATAGAGTTCGAAGTTGTATCGTCTTCTCCAGACATCATTTTCATTTACCGCTCCATAGATGCGCCTTAGTATTTTTCTTTCGAAACATCCTAACATGTTTTCATTGCTTTTTGTTAAAGTCCAGGTTTCTGAACCATATGTTAGGACTGGGCGTATTATTGTTTTGTAGAGTTTTACTTTTGTATTTCTTGATATAACTGTAGATTTAAAAAGGAGATTAAGCCCAAAATAGCATCTATTAGCCGTGCAAATTCTGCGGTTTATCTCTGCGGTAGTGTCATTTTCAGTATTGACGAGCGTTCCCAGGTATACAAATTCGTTAACTGCTTCGATGACGTCATTTTCTATAACAAGTGGCCGTAGTGTTTGTGGTTGCGTACCTATTTTCATGTATTTTGTTTTTGGGTACATGCCTATTAACTTGTAAATACTTTTTATCTCTAAAGCAAAATCTTTAAAGTAAATACATCTCAACTGACAGTAAGTAAACTTTTGTGGCCAAAGGTAACTTAATGTCATTTTTGGTTTATTGCCAATGAACTTTTTGTCAATACTCTTAGAATATAAAAAATTCAAACATTGAAGCAACACACTTCTGTTGTAATTGGTACATTTAATTAAAAATTAAATATTAAAAATCCAAAAGGATTAAGTTCAAAACGTTTTCAGAGTTATCAGTCCATCTTCAGTGAACCTAAAAGTAAGCAATGGGTTTAAATGGATGAAACTCTATTTGAGGATATCAAATTGTATGGCATTATGGCGGTGCTGTTAGACTGCCAACTAGGAGTATAAGTTCTACTAGAACGAGTTTTTCTACATCCAGACAGTAGAAAAGTTGAATGCCAACTAACCTGAGATGCCAGAAGTGATAGTTGACCGTTTAAGGTGACAATGACATTCAGAACAAGATTGATAGTACAATTTTTAAAAGTAAACCAGGTCAAGGACCCATATGTTCAGATATACAAATTTAATTAATTTGTTAAAATTGAGACAACGATTATTATCAATAATTAATAATTTATACTTACTTAATATTTGTTTATATTTCACTTTATGAATTAACTATACAATTACATTGATCAGACTAAGTTGGAAACTGACTTTAGGAAAGGACAAAAATTAAAAGGTGGATAATAAGAGAAAGTACGTAAATAAAAAAATTTTTAGCAGTTAAATCATTACATGTGTAATAAAAGAAATTTATATTATAGACCAAAGTCCGTCAAGACAGAGAAATATACGCTAAATGGAATAGAGAAGTTAAAAAGGACGTGGATAAGGCGAAAAATATAAACTGGGAGGCTAAGTGTGATGAACTGGACAGATTTATGGGTGGAACAAAAGTGGCACAAGCTTGGAAAACATTAAAGCAGTTTAGAAAAAATGAGAAAAGTGAAGACAACATTTCTCTCATAAAGTTAAATGAATGGGAAGAATAATATACGAAACTGCTGAAAGAGGATAGAGTAGAGTACAGATGGGAAAAGATAAGGGAATTAATAGACAACAGAGACGAAAGACAGGAAATCCCTATAATAACATTATCTGAATTGACGGAAACCTTAAAAGAGGTTAAAAACGGAAAAGCCGCAGGGCCTGGAGACATTCCCATAGAGCTGGTTAAATATGGGCCGACTGCACTTTTAGAATTAATAGTAGACCTTTTCAATAAATGTATGTGTGGAGACCAGGAAATTCCTAAAGATTGGAATAAATCATATATAAGCTCCATATATAAGAGAGGGAATAAAAGAGACTGTTCCAATTATAGAGGTATTAGTGTGACGAGCTCTGTGGGCCGGTTGTACGGCAGAATATTAAAGAAGAGGGTTGAAAGACAGATACAAGATATTGAAGAACAAAGCGGCTTTCGTACCGGGAGATCCTGCCTTGATAATATATTTATCCTACGACAAATAATTGAAAAGCGTGTCGAAAGAAGTAGAGAGACCCATTTGGTATTTATAGACCTTGAGAAAGCATATGATAGTGTCCCGTTAAAGAAATTGTTTGAGGTGCTCGAAAGGTCCGGATTGGATTCGACGTATATCCGAGCGATATATAAATTGTACGAAAATGCACTTAGTTGTGTAAAAATTGGAACCAGAACCTCAAATGAATTTAAAGTCACTAAAGGTCTAAGCAAAACAGAATATTTAAAAATTGGAGGAAATACCACAGATCTGAGGCTTGAAAACGCAGTTATAAAAGGCTGCAACCAGTATAAATATCTAGGAAGCATCATATCAGCAGATGGCAGAGTTAAGATAGATGTACAAAACCGAATAACCCAAGGGAAAAAATGCATCCGAATACTGAATTCATTACTGTGGTCTAATAAAATAAAGATGCATACCAAACTTCGCGTATACAGAGCAATTGTAGAACCAATTACCACATATGGTGCTGAATGTTGGACGATGACAAAGAATGAACGAGATAAAGTAGACGTTGTGGAAATGGATTATCTTAGAAGGTCATGTCGAGTATCGAGAATGGAAAGAATCAGGAATGAGGAAATACGAAACCGTACAGGAATTAGAGATACTCTTTCAGATAGAATACAAGGAAGGCAATTACAATGGTATGGTCACGTGATGAGAATGGAGGAGGAGCGGAGGCCAAAGAAAGCATTAGTGTATGTTCCGCCAGAAAGAAGGAAAAGGGGAAGACCACCAAATTCCTGGAGAAGAGAAATTACAAAAACAATGCAATCTAGAGGCTTAGAAGAGGGAGATTGGAGAGATAGGAAAAGATGGAGGCTGAAATGCGGGAAGCGGCAATCGCCGTAGGACCCCCGTTATATGATGATGATATTATAGACCACTGAAAGAAATTATTGTGATATGATGTATGTAATTATAACTAATAGTGTGTGAATAAAGTAATTTTAGTGGTGAATGAAGTGAAAATGAATTGTATTGGAAATTTAATTGTCAAAAGTAGGGTTGGTTGCCTACATATAAGGGGAATTAGAGTTGTACTTGTTGTAAAGCAAGGATTATTTGAATTTGATTTAAAAATTTAGGGTTTTCTTGGATTATTGATGCCAAGGGACAATAACTGCAACTGTCGTAAGATAGGCTGTGGTAAAGATAGTAAAAGAATAAATTATAGTAAATAATGTCATATGTTGGTACTGTGAATTGTAAAATGAAATGAAAATTAATTAAAGAAAAAAGAAAGAGTAGCGAACTTAAAGATTCCTGAAGTTAGGGTGTGTAAGTACAATGTATGGATCGGAAAACATATTATGTGATTGGATATAATTTCATTATTGCTCTGAGAAATTGTGAATAGAAAAGAAATTGTCTATTGTATTATGAAATGTTATAGATTGTATTAAGAAGAAAAGTATAGTGGATATTCAATGTTGGTAATATAAGATAAACTATTAAAGATATTGAAAAGAATAGGATGAAAATCATTAATGAGGACTGGGAAGAACTGGATGGGTTGTTAATTTTCGTTAATGTAGGAAGGAATAATAGTGGTAATAGGGAATAATAGAGGAAGTTAATGATGAAAAATTATAGAAATTAGTAATTATAGGTAGTTATCAAGAGATTAACATGAAGAATATTGACAGTGAGTAACAGAAGAAAGAGATGAGAAGAGCAAAATTAAAAATGTGTGGAGATTACGAAAATAACTGTCGATGGATGGGAGCAAAGTTGCGGTTAAGTAAAGTCTGTCTGGTGACATACTTAGAATTGTTTTCTTGTTGTGTATTATGAATTAATTGGACCTCTCTATGAATCTGAAGTTGATGTTTGTTGACTTTTAAGTGGTGCGAAAAGACAGATGTGTAGTGTACCTACTCTCTCTTCGAGTATTTGGAGGATCTGTTTGGACAAAGATCTGTAAGTTTTAAAAATATACGTATCATCGCAATCTGAACAAGAGATTTTGTATACACCACTGCGATTCATGTAATGTATGGGATCCTTAGTAATGGTTAAACTCTTATTGAGTGTGTTATTAACTTTAAATGACATTTTGATGTTGTCAGAAGAAGTAAATATGATTTGTTTGATTCTTTCGAATAGTTTGGGATAATGAAACGGTAAAGAAACATAAATGGAAGAAATAGTAGAAATTGAGGGAAAGGCAGGTTGTTGGAGAAATCTAAGGCTCTCTTTTGTGTTGGAGTTTATCAATAATAGATGAATCATAAGTATTGCTAACTGCTATTTGTTTAATTATGGTAAATTTTTTATTAAACTTAGTTGTAGAAAAAGGTATAAATATAATATAAGTATAAATACTGAAAATATCTCTGTTCTATTTGTTTAAGCAATATATCCTTTATTTTAAGTTGTTCTAATATCGATACGTTAGTGCGATGATCAATCCAGGATATTCTTAGCATGCGGCGGTATACCCATATTTCAAAAGCGTCAATCATTTTAAAATTTCTTATACCGTTAACGAATTTATATTCAATCACATAACATTTTTCCCATCCACGCATTATACTAACATACTCTAACTGTTTATTACTACTTCCTACTAATAAATTTTTATTTCATTTCACAATTGTCATTACCAACTTATGACATTAACTATAATTTAATCCTTTACTATCTCTACTACAACTTATCTTATGATCATTACAATTATTTACTATTTTTTAGCATGAATAATCCTGGAACACCCTCAATTTTTCAATAATCAAATTCAAATAATCTTTATTTTACAACAATTATAACTCTAATTCTCCTTATAAATAGACAATTAACCCTACTTTTGACCATCAAACTGCCAATATAATTCATTTTCACTTCATTCACCGCTAACATTTTTTATTTATACATTTTGTGTATAATAACATACATCATATTTCAATTGCTCCAAAGTGGTCTATAAGATAAATTTCTTTATTTCACATGTACTTATTTAACCGTTTAACTCTTTCTTAATTTACTTACTTTCTCTTATTATCACCTTGTAATTTCTGACCTTTTTAAAATCAGTTTCCAATTCTGATCAATTTAATTTTATAGTCAATTTAGATAATAAAAAAATATAAACAATTAAATATAAAAATTAATTAATAATAACTATTTTCTCAATTTTAATAAATTAGCATAAATTTATATATCTCAACATATGCGTCCTTGACCTGGGATACTTTTTATAAATTGTACTAATAATCTTGTTCCGAATATAAATGTCACCTAAATAGTCAAATATCACTGCCTTTCAGGTTATTTGTCATTCAACGTTTCTACGGTCTGAATGTATAAAAACTCGTTCGACTAGTGACTTATGTTCCCCGTTGGCAATCTAACATCATCGGTATACTGCTATACAATTTCATATCCTCAAATATGGTTTCATCCATTTAAACTTAACCACTATTTGGTCCTGAGGTTATTTTGCAAGTACTACAAAGTAAGTAATAAAACACATGTTTGCATATCATAGTCAAAATTTTACCCCTTTTACACCCGTCGGGCGAAAGGGAATCCGGTTTCTATTCCCTAACCTGGCAGCGGAACCGTCAAAGTCGGGCCCTTGCAAGAGAGTTCCTTGGGGTAACCCTTAAGGACCTGAAGACACCGTCGGGAGATCCTGGAAGAGTTTTCTTTTCTGTATAAGCCTTCGAGTTCCATGGAATCCTCTAGCAGGGGATATGGTTTGGAACGCGAAGAGCACTGCAGTTGTAGCGGAGGCTCGCGGCCCGCGCCCATATCCGCAACAGGTCTCCAAGGTGAAGAGAATCTAGTCAATAGAATAATGTAGGTAAGGGCGTGTCGGGCTTGGCGAGGAAGCGGGTCACGGCTGACGTGCCAGGCCTGAGCGAGGTGAAGTGAGCCTAATTCTTACGAGTTGGGTTTTATGGATCCGAATTCGGTTCCATGCCTTGGCCTCCCACGGAACCGTCTTGCTGCGACGCTCTGAGTTACTTTCGGGTGCTTGGATGTCCTCTTCTGCCGCCATTCAATGGTCAGCTCAGAACTGTCACTGGAATAATTTAGTAATATTACCTAATTTAGGTTTACTGAAGATGAACTGATAAGTTCAAAAACGTTTTGAGCTTAATCCCTTTGGATTATTAAATTAATTAATTTTGAATGAAATATACTACTTACAACAGAAGTATTTTACTTCAATGTTCGAGTTTTTTAATCCTATGGTATAAGCAAACTTCCGGGAATTTTTTCTTTTTAAGTTCTTAGAATATACGTTACATACTTTAATGTAAGTATGTAAATTGTTTGCACATAGAATTAATTGGTATGTAATTAAACATCTTCTGAGGAAGGTGATAACAAAAGGGGTCAAAAGGAGATAATGTATTATTGAACATCAATTTCAAACGGGTTACCCCTCTAAAATTATTACATTTAATTTTTTATTATGTAATGGTGTAACAATACTTATACTTAAATTTTTAGTCGTTTGCTCTTCTTTTTATACTACTGATATGTTATTATTTATATGATTGGTAGGATACTCTCCTCCAAATCTGTAGCGTTCTGCGAACATTTTGTATCACATCATAAAGCATCTTATTCCTCACATTGCTCGCTTAATCTATTGTTTATAAAAAGCTGTCTAAATTATTTTAACCTTAAGTATTACTTTCACAAGTTTTGACTACTAAATTTTGCTTGATTCTTTATACTATAAAAATACAATATATTATTTGTATGTTTTAATGCATAACCATGCAAAGTGCAGATATAACAGTTTTTAATAAATTCAACTTCACTTTACTGCTTTCCTCGTTATAACTAGGAACGTGTTTGACAAAAACTTGCCTTGATGTTCTCCTCAACGAGTTTGTTGGATTTAATATTTAGACGGACATATTTTAACACAGTCAGCAAATATTTCAATGGACAAAAGTTGTCTATAATCTGAATTATTTGTTAGATAAGAGCAGCATAGTTCTCATAAGATTCTTAAGAAGTATTGTACCAAATTAAAACTATCATTCAGTAATAACAAAGTGTATTAAAAACTAAAGAATATAATATGCTTGATAAGCAAAAATAAAGGTGTAAATATGCAAAAGTTGTAAGCATTGAACGACCCATTAGAAACGATGGGGGCCAATGTGTAACAATATAGCTACATCTGAAAGTTGGGAGCCAATTTAGAACAATAAAACTCACAACTTTCTTTGAAAGCCAATTGTTAGGCCTCATTTAGCTCAATTTCTCAAGTGTGAGAATGTCTTATCTTAGAATTAAATCTGAAAGATGAGATAATTTGGGACAAATAAACCAAGATATTAACTAATTATATTTATTATTCGTAAAAAATATACAAAATTAAAATTTTAATATTAAACTAAAATCAGCTGAGCAAATCTTACCTATAGCTTTACAAAACATAAAATAATACTTATGACTTCTGATGTTGTCTTCAAGTAGTTAGACAGGATTGCAAAATGTAGTGGTTAGTTTCTGATGTAGCTAAGTCTAGATACTTTCATGTTTGTATTTTTAGGTGGCCATTGAGTTCTGAATAGAAGCTGTAGTTGTTATTGCATGGTCGACCATGTGCTATGGAAAGTATTTAACAAGGCTAAGGAAGTTCCACGCATGTGGTTTCAATATGCCCCACCAAAAGATGGATAAGAAAAATTAATAAGGCCAAAAAAACTAAAATAGTAATCCTTGTGTTAGCAACATTATATGTTTTAAAATATTTTCTTGCAATATGAAGATTAAAAATAATTACAATAGAAAATAGCAAGTATATAATGAATATAATCATTATTAAACAAAATAGCTAAACTGGTGTCTAGGAGATGGTGTAGTTTTTATTCTAATAAAATTGTAGGATACCACATAATACCTACTTCTAGACCATAATAATTCTTTTAATCACGAATGTCAAATTATTCACGTTCAAAATAGAATCCTAAGCTATCTTTATAAGAATCTATGGAAATCAACAAATTAAAAAATACAGACATAATTCTGAATGACCAACACGAGAAAACAGTCCTTCCCTCCTCAACTTATTCAGTTAATGACTATAACGTGTAAACACCTACCAAAAATATATCACTTAAGAAGGGCACTCTAGCTCAAATAGCTGTAGTGATAAGATATTTTAATAAATTTTGTGGAAGTTTTGAAAACAATGTTTTTAGTATTTTATTGTTATACCAAATATTTAACTTTTTTAAATAGTTCATGACTTTTATGACAGTTTACATGTTGCTCCAGTTCGTGAAACACGTTATTTATATGGTTGGTTTTATCTGTTCAGATCCGCTATTTGTTGAATGTGGCTTTCTATTTTTGTGGTATGTTGTAGAATAACTCTTATTTTTTTCACTAATTCTAAGGCTGCTTCCTCCGACATCCAAAGTTGGTTCTTTTGGGTTTTGCGCAGTGTGCACTCTTTTTCCGCTAAATATATTCAACTTTTAATTCCATTCCACGTTTTATTTATGGCTTCTAATATTTGTGGTTTTTCTTTGTTTATCAGTTTTATTTGAAATTCTTCTGTATCATTTACCCTTATGATCTGATTCTTAGTATGCCCCAGGTATAGCTTTTGCATTTAATACTGGGGTTTTTTATAGGTAATGGATTTTGACAAGAGCTATGACTTTGGTAAATAACAGGTAAACTTGTTTACTGCATCGGCATGACTCATAGCTCTTGTTAAAATCCATTAACTCTATCGATTTGATTTTTATCTTCTTTATTTGGACTAGTCCATGTTGATAGCCTTCGTGAGTGGTGTTTATAAAGTGTATTTGTCATCACTAGATTGTTTCACTGGCAAACTGTATAAGACGTTCTCCTCTGTTATTTCTAATGCACAAGCCTAATAACCCGACAATATCTCCAAATGTGGTTAATGTGTTTGAAATGTCTTATGACTAATTTCACATTCTTTGACACGAAATCAGGACAGCGCTAGTCGCTACCCAATTCACATGGCATATCTTCTTTTTGTGTTACGCTACTCCTTCATTTGGAGTTTGTCTCGGAAAGATAATCAGGTAGTTTCTTCTTGCCTTTTTGGCAGTGTTACGGCTGGTTGAATCATTATGTGATATTTTCCCGTAAGTGTACGTTATCAAGCCAACACCAGAACTCATTTCACTGTAGCTTTGATGCAGTAATTACATAGCTGCTGCTCTATGCCATGCTCTCAGTAAGTTCACGGGTACTTATTTCGTAGGACCTTATTCACATCTATCTTACATATTTGTAGGACAATTCCGTATCAGCCGGTGGAACGCGCCGTGTCGGGGTTGACGACTCTCTTGCAAAGTACAGAAGAGCACTTATTTAATTTGGAACTCCTCCTTCACGCAAACTGGAATAAACACATTAAGGCACAATATTAACCTATGCTTTCTCATTATTACCTTAATTGATGCCATAAATGCATACATGCATTCGTTGTTCCTCTTTCTTCTCTACCCAACATTCAGCTCCATGCATCATAGCTGGTCGCATTGCTGTTTTATATAATTATTTCTTTAACTTCATCGGGATTTGTTTACTGCTATAGATTATATACAGCTGTAGATTACATAATAACAAGCAAGCAAAGACATCCTTAACAGGTATTAGATATGAGAATATTACCTAACCTAGGATCAGACCACATTATGATTTTAGGGAAAATTTTAATAAAAATACCACTAAAGAAAAAACCACCCACAAAATATATGAAAAATATATATATCGAGACCTTAAAAGACGAAACTACTCGATGGCTATATCAAAGACGATTGAAAGAAAAAATTGGAGAAAACGGCATATTAGAAGACAATGGAGTATATCCACTATCAAAGTAATAAGACACCCACAAGTTCTCAGCACCATGTGCTCCTCCTCCTAAGTACCTTCTCTGTTGAGGTTGGCGATCAATATTACAAATTTCTTTCTATTCTGGGCTTGATGAATTAATTCATTTCCTTTTGTGTGGGTCCAATCTCTGATGTTTCGAATCCCAGATTTTTTCTTTCATCCTATGCCCCTTTTACCTTCAATCTTGCCTTCTAATATTACTTGGAGCTGCTCAAATTCCCTATGGCGCAATATGTGTCCATCCTGGCATCAAGTTGATGTCAGGAATCTTATGAATATATTGGATGTTTGGGTATTTGGGTGTTTATATAATTTTCTCTTCTCCTTTAATTTTTTGAACTCTTTTTGACTAGCAGTAGGTCTCTTTATTCTCAAACTTCTTTACTGACGTTTTTCTTACTCTATCTTTAGTCAAATATCAAATATATGTCTTAGCTACTGTACCTTCCAAATTTTCTTCGTAACTAATTTATGTAGCACGTTTACAATTTTAATGTGATACCAATATTATGAAAGTGACTTGCTTTAGTAAAATATATTAGACTTATAAAGTAGTACAACAAGAAAATCAATTCTCCTTCCATCTAAAAATCTAAAAAATGTAAAGTGTAATTTATTACGTACCCATATATTTTTAACTAATGTGCGTACTTAATTCCATACCCTGCAAATGGAAAAGCATTAATTTTTGTCAAATTTTAAGAGAAGTAATTTGTCCGACATTGACTTTTTCTTTTAAAAAAATTATGGCCATCTGTGTTACACGATCCCAGGTATAATTGTGATATTAATCTTTAAATAAAATTAATTGTAGAGTTACGACATAATATTTAAAAAAATTTATAGATCGAAATAAGTAGCTTGTAGCTGGCATAACGTAGAGCGTCTGGAATGAAAATAAAACATAAGATCATTCATATGCGTTTTTCAAATGTTTAATAGATCCGTTATTAAAATTATTATAGCTGGTGCCGGTTTTTTTTTTGTTAAAATTTTCTTATTAAAATAAAAACAAAATTAATTCTACTTAGAACAAAATTAAAAAAAATTACATGTGCTTGTCAACAGAAGAGTAAGAAGGGTTTTTCAACAGTTTTAGAAGTGTTTTTCGTCCAAAACTTACCAGTTGCTCGTAATTTTTGTAATCAGTAATCAATTTCAAGCGTCTTGTTTATTTTTAGTATAATAGTGTTTATATCCAGATAGCATGTGAAGTTGGGACAAGTTTGATTTTTCTTTGATTTTAAATTGTTGCGTCAAATGCGACAATATTACTGCAATATTGTTAAGTTAAAGATGATTTTTTAATTTTGTGGCAACATTGAAGCAAAGCGTTCGCGCATGCGCTATATCTGATTCAAGTTGCAAAGTGAATTACTGCAGAGGGCGAAGCACCGAAGCAGCCGTTTTGTATTTAACGGTTTTAAATTTTGTTGGTTGTTGCAGTGCTCGCGGTTATTAATTTGTTCTTTGAGTATTAGTTACGATTTTAAGTGTAATAATACTCTACTAAGGTAAAGCTTACATGACAGATCTACAAACTTACATTAAGATGAAATACTGAAGCATTAACCAAGTTGTTTTAGTTGTAAAATTAATTATTGTATCCTTTTTGGCGGAATTTAGGTAAGTCTCTCATTTAATTCAAAAGTAGTCCAAATAAATAATAGATTGTTATTCACTGGATTTTATGTATCCAGCTGCCTAAACTTAAAAATTTATATGGATAAGAATATTGTAGTTAATTCTATTACCGACACTATATTTTTTCTTCATATTTTATTAACACGATTTACGCTAAGTAGCGCTACATATAAGCCAAAAGTGGGTTTTATAAGATCCATCACAACAATTTACACACGGTATGTTTGCTAATTCGATCCTAAATAACTAACAATAGTAGAAAGATCCTGCACCTTGTAACGTAAGCAAACTATTTAATTATGTACATTAATATTCTAGGCCCTTTTACTCGTGTCGGGAAGAGATTATGTAGTACAACCTGAATTATCCAAATTTTTGTGTGCCTTGTAGAAAGAATTTTTACCAACTAGGTACTCAGGATAGGATTTCAAAACGTTGAGTCTATCGGCAGCAGAGACATAATATCCACCATAAAAATCCGTAGGGTAAAGGTGGCCAAGTAAACGGGAAATTCCCGAAAGGCACTTATACCAAATACCGGTAAACCTGTTTATTTTTGAGGGTGTGATGTAATGGCGACCAACTATACATTCTGGTTTCAAAAGACATACCAAAACTCCATAGCTATTAGAATAACATCGGGCCAATAAACATAGTTCTGGCAACTATTAGTGCTCCCAGTAAGGGTCTAAAATAAATATTTATTTAAAATATAAAAGAAAAAAGAAATTTTCGGCTTAAGAGACCACTTAAACAAGATTTCGTCCTGTATGCTGGACGTTCAAAGAGAAACAGCAGAGATAAATCGCGCTAAGGTAAGGTAGTAGCGCTTGATAACCCTCGCCTAAGGGACCAAAATCGGAACTAATTGCAGTTTGATCCTTAAGGTAATTTAGGTGCTTCTGCACTCGGCGGATAGATGGCATAAGTAACATTAATTTGAATATTTAATAGAAATCCCAATATTAAATTTTTGAAACTTTGAAAAATAATTTGAAACGGTTACAACATGAAAGGTTCGAAAAGGCCGACAATCAGCGTACATGGACACCAACATCACATTTTTGACACCTTGTAGTGGTTTATTTATGCCAGTAGCTTCATCTTGTTTGTTTTTCTTGGTCAATCACATAATGGTGCATTTCATCCAAATGAGAATTGGAATTTTCTCTTTGACTTGACCGTCCACAAGAAGATAAAGTCGCTTTTGTATAAAGTTTAAGAAGTGAAGTTGCAATGCGTCCTCGAAAAGCTAATTGATCCAATGTGCCCTAATTGTTTCGGTGTAGTTGCCAAGCATTCCAGAAGTGCCACTTTTTTCCTATAACACCAGTTCTATATAAACTTACGTTTTGATCTACTCCGCCCATATTTCGATTATATAATTTTACCATAAATTGTTGAGAAACAAGTATGGTTTTTTTGTCGTGAGTATCGCTTTACTTGATGAATAGGATTTGCACCAACTGTGTTTGAGCACAGCGATACAACAATATTATCGTGCCAGCTGACGATTGTCAATTTCTTATTTGCGTCAAACTTCGTACGAACCTCTTTTATCTTTTTGTAACTCATTTGCTAATTTCAGGTATTGGTATTCTGTTACTTCTTATGGTTCCCGTTCCTCTGATATGTGTTCCGTCAGCATTTCAAATAAAGGCATTGCACTGAAAAAATTATTCAAAAATAAATGAAATTTTTTTAGCTTTTACCTTGATTTGAGAATATCCACATAACTGGGTACCACACCTATCTTCTTCTTCAAGTGCCCTCTCCGCTACGGAGTTTGGCAATCATTATTGCTATTCGTATCTTTGAAGCTGTTGCTCTAAATAATTGGTTGGATGTGCACTGGAACCAGTCTCTTAAATTGCCCAGCCAAGATATACGTCATCTCCCCGCGCTTCGTTTGCCAAAACGTGGCTTTGTTTCAAAAAAACAATCTTTGTTTTTTTGAAATAATTATGAATTTCGTCTTCTTGACGTTCAATGTTAACCCTTTCTCTTTACTAGCTGTGACTACCTTGTTTAAAATGGCTTGCAGGTCTTCTACTGTCTGCAAGCCATTTTAAACAACCGTATCATCTGCGTATCTAATATTATTAATTGGTTGGCCGTTAACTTTTATCCCAATCTCTTCTTCCTCCAATGCTTTCTTTATAAGTTCTTCCGAATAGAGATTAAATAGCATTGGTGACAGCACACATCCTTGTCTAACTCCTTTTTTAATTTGAATTTAATTTGTTGTGTTGTTTTCGATGCGTGCGACTGCTTTCTGATTATAATACAGAGTAGATATTATTCTTATATCGCGAATGTCTAACTGTTCAGCTTCCAAGATCTCTAAAAGTTGGTCATGCTTGACGTTATCAAACGCTTTGTTGTAATCAATAAAACAAGCAAATACGTCTTGATTCACATCCAAACACCTCTGTGTCAAGATGTTAAAGAAAAATAATGCTTCGCGAGTTTCATATCCCTCCCGGAATCCGAACTGAGTTTCTCCGATATCTTCTTCCAATTTTCGGTAAATTCTATTTCTCTAAGAGGGACAAACGTTGATCTTAGCCAGTCTTCAGGAATTATACTGTTTTCATTAATCTTGTTAAATAAGTCTACTAACAATTGGATTCGATCTTCGTTTATCAACTTTGGTATATCCGCTGTTAGCTCGTCTGGTCCTGGAGCTTTGCTATTCTTTGATGACTTCACCACTTGCACTACTTCTTCTTTGCTTATTTCTGGACCTGTCTCTTCTGGAAAATTATCACAAGGGCTGCCTTTGATCGTCAAATAGTTTTTCTATGTATATCTGCCAATATTTTAGTTTCTCCTCTGGTTCCATTATCATGTTCCCTTGTTAGTCTATAAGTACTGTCTGCTTCCTGTTTCTATTGTTGATCATTTCTTTAACATTCTTGTGAAGATAGAACGAATCATATTTGGCTTCCAAGTTTTCAATCTCCTTACATTTGTCTTGTAACCATTGTTTCTCTGTGTTAATTTGCCGAAACTACTGGCAACATTGTAATGAAATATAATACAAATATGTTTTGGAAGCTGATACATCCCATGAATATGTTTTTATATCTGATTCTCATAGAGGGCGCTAGTTACACAGATCGTACTGTGATAAAACTCGATACTGTGTACCGTTTTCGGAATATTTTGATTAGAAAATTATGAAGTAATAATTGATGCTGGTATAAAATAGTTAGTAATTAAACAAAAGTCACAAGAAGAAAATTAAATTAATGACAAGAACGTAAAATAAAATTTAATTACAGTAAGTGTTCAAAATGCCACCCGTTTTCGCGAATACACAAATCTATTCTTTTTTCTAAAGATTCCATTAACCTTCTAAACGGTAGGGGATCAGCTATGATGTCATTAAATTGATGTTGAATTCTTTCTTCCAATTCTTGGCGTGAATTTACCTCTGTAGCATAGACTTTTTCCTTAATATACGACCAAACTGCGTAGTCCAAAGGGTTAAAATGGCATGACCGAGAAGACCAATGAATCGGAGCTTCTGCACCTCTACCAATCCATCGATTCCGAAAATGATTACTCAACCAATTACGACACCTTCTACCAAAGTGCATCCATCCAGTCCATCGTACATAAAAAATAAAGATCTTCGCTCGTTTAGCGTTAAATCTTCTAATATCTCGAATAAGGAATTGTTTAAAAAATCAAGATATATATTACCATTTAAATTTCCAGGTCGAATATGATAACCTATTAATTTGTTACCTAAAGTTGCTGCCCAACCATTAACTTTAAATGAGTGTTGGTAATGTGATACCCTTTTGACTCGTGGATTCTCATCACACCAGTAGTGTGCATTATGGGAGTTAAACATACCTTGTCGCATAAAGGTGGCCTCGTCCGTAAAAAGAATGCATTTTAAAAAATTTGGATTGTGGACTGTCCTTTGTTGCAATGTTTCACAAAAATCCACTCTAACCGGTAGATCATCTGGCAAGAGCTCTTGGACGTGTTTGTAATGATAAGGATGTAGTTGCTGTTCTTTCAGTATCCGCCAACTACTTGAAGAAGAAGTATTTGTTTGTCTTGCTATTAGTAGGGGAGCCCACGATGCTAAATCGGGATTTACTCGAGCGTCATAGAGACCTATTGGATTGCGAAGCTTAGATGATAAAAAGAAAAAAATCTTATATAATATATACCTTTTCATCGGTGGGGGCAGCCGCTATAGATTTTCTAAAATGTAAAAAAAACTGTTGCATGGACATACTCGAGCGCGTCAGATATTGATATCATCCATGTCCTACGTATTTTTAAGAATGTATGTATGTTAATCTGATTGTTTCCATGATGGGGGTGGTCGTACGTAAGGGTTGAAAATCAAAAAAAAAAAAATTTAATCGAGCGCGTCAGATTTTCTGAGGGGATGTTAAGTGAACCTGATAAAAAGCTCTTATATAATAATCTGACGATTTGGATGTGACGCGAACTCGCGGCCGTTATTAGAATGTGCAAAAAAAATTCGCCATTTTGAAATACACAAGCGCGTCAGATTAAGATATATATGGTTCATCTATAAGCCCTAGATGTTGCTGTCTCATAATCTGACGATTATCTGGGGGGGTTCGCCTAATCTGATAATTTAAAGTTTTTTTTTTAATTTTTTTAGATCATTGAACTTAATTAATTGAAAAGCTCAGGAAATAGCATGCAAATAAAAAATCGTATGTTTTTTTTTAAGTACAATACTTGTATTTACAAGAAAATAATTATAAACAATGAAATTTTTTTGAGTATTTTTTTTAATTTTCATCTTCATCGGTAGAATCATCTTCTTCTTCTGGCTCGATTTCATCCTCAGATTGCGTATCTGTAACAAGAAATCATTGAAATACTTACAAATATTTTTTTTATGAATAACCTGTATAATTATTGGGGAAAAAATATACCTAATTCTGGAGTATCCTCAAGAGTATCAGGTGTTATGACTACATCTTCATACGCTTTCGGCAATTGATCACCTGCAAACCAGATCATTTCGAACTTTCCGTCGACTATTTTCCATCCATAGTCCGTTGGTAAAAGATCAATAATTTTTGCATTATGGGCATTACTCCACATACATGCAATGAATCTTGTGCGTAACACTTGTTGGAGTAACTCCGATTGACAGGGTGGCAAGTTGCACGCATCGAAATTCCGGATATTCAAGGAGAAGGGTTGTGATGTGTCCTTTACCTTGTACGTCTTATTGAAGATGACAATCCTGGCTTGATTGACATCGTTTAACTTTTTTAGCCCATACAAGTGGCAAGTAAAAGACTGTATGACGTTTAAAGAATCCTGCAGATTATACTCCTTTGATCCTAAATCCAGAAATGCTTGTTGGAAAGTTTCTGAACTCATCAGAATTTGTAAAGGTTTCTTTTTCCCTCGTCGGTAAAATGCTGGGTTAAAATCGCAACCAGTGAACGCATGCAAAGCTGGAAGCGCCTTCGAAATTTTTGGGCCTAATTTATTGTAGAGAGCAGATACGTCGATATATCGGCGTGCATTGCCAACTCCAATATCCATCCAAACTTCTACTGTTGCTTGCAGGTGTTCCATATTCGCCAACATAATGACTACGATATCAGTATCAGATGTTCTGATAGTAATAGTAGAATCTTCTTTTTGTTGGCAAGCAAGAAATGCTATCTTCGTATCCGCTTCTTCGTGATCAGGGCATGACAACTCATAATTAATGATGCGTGTTACTTTATTATCAGTAACAGAATATTCATAACACAAATCATGTATTATGTAAATTACCTTACTACCGATAATCGCTGCCATCTCCTGATCAGCCCAATGATCGATGAAAAACTTGACAATAGCTTCTTTAAACTTTATATTTTTCAAATCTTTTGTAAAATCTGCTGTTCTTGTTTGTTGAGGACCTGAGATGTGGAATTCCTTGTCATCTACACTGCCACGAAGAGAATGCTCATAGTCTTTGATTGAAGGTGTAAAGTAGCGATCAAATACAATAGCAACTCTACTTGCAGTGTTATTGATAAGGCATTGCAATATCTTCTTTGATACACCTCCAAAACTACGGGGCATTTCTTTAAAAGTATTTAAAAAAAAGAAGCCATCTACAATTAGAAGGTCAATTTGGGATGGCGGTTGCTCCACATCTTCAACTTGTTTCTCTAACTCATGAATTAGTACTGACTTATTAGTCTTGTTTAAAGAACCATCTATATGGCACAGCGATAACGGGATAGGAGTTATAGGAAAACAAAGTACTTTTTCCAGGTCTATAGACGTGTCAAGAGATAAAGCTAATAACCGACCAAATAAGTCCCGCTGCAATTTAACTTCGTGCACTTTTCCACCAATTTTTATTTTTCTTTTCTTCTTGAGATTTGCAAAAGTCAGCACCGTATTTTTTTTTAATGGTTGGTGAAATCTGTCTGAATTTAAATTGCATTCCATTATGAATTGATCTCGCAGAAAAGTTCCTCCAGACACTGTCTTTAGCAAACAGTTTGTAATTTCTGGAGGGGCAGCTTGCCCTGTTGAAATGTTAAACAACTGATCCTTATCAATCGAAAAAGAGAATGGATTAATGGTCTGCAGGACACTGTTTAAAAAAGCTTCAATTTGGATGTGTTGTTTTTTCATTCTATCTGGGTGTAGATCAGCAGCAATATCATGGTAGTTTCTGTCAAGTCCTGCACGAGTAAGTACATGAGATATGATTCTTGTTCGCGCCCCATGATTTTTAGCCCAGCGTTGTCTAGCAGCAATTGAATTTGTGATGTTAACGATTCCAGTAAGACGACGAGCAGCATCACCATTTATCGTCTGCTCTAACGTTAAATCCACAGGAATTCGTGAAAAAGGCTTGATGGTTCTTCTGATTCCAAACGATCCTTTAGCCATTTCAGTTCGGAGGCCTGGATGTGTGTTATCTATGTGTTGTAGTAAATTAAGGTAGTACACTAGCCATCGACTGTAGTTGGGTTGATTGTAATAGAAGAATAAGCTGTCGATTTTCGCAATGGTATATACGTACAAATCTAAATCTCCAACTCTAATACTTTTAACGAATAAGTGGTAAAGATTTACAAAATCTATGTACATTGCGTAAAATTGCGCTGTTTTTCCGTGCTTGCCGTCTAATGTGTCTTCTGTATATTTCTCATAAGATTGAATGAGTTGTTGTGTTTCGGTATGCTGAACTTGTGGAGACACGTCTGTATGAGCCAAAAATGAGGTGAGATATTCTAACACTGATTCCCCAACTGTCAATTGTTCGTTTTCCAAAAACGCTTCGAAATGTAATTGCTGCAATGCCAATGCCACGAGAGAATGTAACCGTTTACATCTATTGTAATTTTTTCCGCTAATAAAACCTGAAACTGAACCATTAGCGATCAATTCACACTCAGTCATGATATTGCTCAGTCCACAATCTTCAATAAAAGTGCCAAGTGCCTTGAAAAAAGCCATTTCAATATGAAAGGCTCCTAAATGAATAAAAATATTGTCAAATCGTGGAGATTCTTGAGCTTGAATACAATAACTAGTGCGAGCAATAGCTAGATCATAGGTGATCTGGATATAGGGAGCTTGACATTCATTTGCAATATCCTGACTCAATTCTAGAGTTTTCAAGACAGTTGAATTGTTGGTGAGAGATTCATTTATGGGAGTTAGATATGAAACTTTTTGAATTCGTGAATCGTCTACCAAAATCTTGCTGTGAAATCCAACCCACATTGGGGCGTCCGATATTTTATACTTATGTAATAACATCCACGTAATGTCCAGCTGTTTCGACATAGTCAAGTTGTCTGGAGCTTTATTAAGCTCTGAGATATCTAGCTGACTCCAGGAGGTAATTTTTAATTTCTTGGTGAATGGATGCATTTCGAAAGTAACTTCTTCAAAAGTCCTGCGTTTTCGGTTTTTTGTTTTTGTGGTAGTAACGGATAATTCCAAAAAACTACCATGCTCAATCTCTTCGATTGTTGAATTTTCAGGTACACTAGGGCTAGAAGATTCCACAGACACCGGATCCGGATTTTGCACGATATCCTGAAAAATTATCCCCACCGTATCATGCAGAGTATCTTTACCATTTAGGGTTTCTACGAAGCGGTCGAAATTGTTGAACCGTTGTTGTTACCGTTGAAAATGTCAGCTCAGTCTCTAGCTCTTCTAGAGTTGTGTACGAGCAACAATGTCCATATTTTGACAGTATGTTAACAACTTTCTTACTGTTACATAGGCTTTTCACTGCCAGACCAAGGGTAATGTGCTTAGATGTTTTAATTTTGTGGGCAGAAGCTGCGTAAATCAGATCTTGTCCAATGGAAAAAATAGAAAGCTCGTTCTTTTTTTTTCTATTTTCACGTGCTTTGTTGGATATATGAGAAACATCGCCCCAAATGAAGGATTCCAAAAAATAAGTAAGAAGCTCTGGCACGTTATCGCACTCTCCCATCATCAAATCTTCAGCTGTACAATTTTCAGGCAATTCTCTTCTGGCTGAGTTAAGGACTTCTTCGCGAAGTTGTGTTGCAACTGAACGAATTGTTTCTTTTACTGCCATCGTTTTAAATAAATCCTTGTAAGACAAAATAGTGGCGAAAAATGGAGCAATAAACTTTTTCTTCTCAGCGTAAATAATCTTAATCTTTTTGTCAAATGTTTCCATTAATTTTCTTTCTAAGTGACGGTCTGAGAACGAAGAAATAGTAATAGAATCAGACAATAAACTGCTTTGCTGTTCTAACAATTTTTGATATTCTTTTTTTATGTAGTCAAAAAATAAGCATTCATTATTCTTGACCACTCTTTCTTCTAGCATATCAGAAATAATAGTATACGCAGTATTGTAAATCTTTTTTTTTTCTTAGAAATTCGCTATTTTCATCCTTATAAATTTCTCGTAAATATTGATCTTTGCAACATTTATGGTAAGGCATTTTGGAATCATCGGAGAAAGAACTAAGTTTTTCCAACATCGATATATCATTTTGTTCCGTGGCCGCATTTTTGACATTCTCTATAGTTTTTAATCTACTGATAGCTAAGCGAACTTCACGACCATGATGCCGTTTACGTTGTTTTTCGCAAATGAAGCAAGTTTGCGATGCTGAATCGTTATGAGCGACAGGCTTATCTGTGTTGAATGAATCATTGAAATCCTCCAAGTCTACTTGAATGTTGCTGTATTCTCCCGCTCTGCAAATTTTTTAACAATAACATAATAAAGCTGAAGATTATATTATGAAATTAAAAGATTGATAAAAGAAATAGATTAGTTCATGTTTTATAATGGTATTAATAGTTATGTTGACGCAAGAAATAATGAAGGAACACCCATTAATTACGTCAGCTATTTTTCGATCATTTTAGACCCCTCCCCCCTTAGGTGACATTTAATGAGATTTACGCTATAAATTATTTAAACTAATTTTTTTTATTATTCGGGAAAATAACCGTTTCGGTATACTATAGATAATTTATTCAAATTAAATGAAATTTAAAGCAAAAACAGGTAAAAATAGTACATTTCTCAATTTTTCACTCAATCCATGGAGACTCATGTACTTTTTCGATTGATATAATTGGACATATATCATCTGTTATTTAAAATAATTTTTTCTTTAATATTTGTAATAATTTATATTTTTTTAAGATGACGTCAGATTTTCAATTATCCTCCCCTCGGTGTCAGTGAGACTCAATGAGATTCTATTGGACCCCATTTCGAGCTCACATAATTAATGGATGTCCCCTAGGTTTTTTTTTGAATAATGATTTTTTTGGTCTATAAATATAACTAAAAAAAAAATTCAATAACTTTTTTTTTTAAATATTTACTACATAAAGTCATACTAAAACTCACTCATCTGTTGATGTACCAACAGCCTCAGTAGATGTGGAATCAACAGTAGCATATGATTTGGAGCACTCTCCAGAAACAGGAACTTGTGACTCAGAACACTCTCCAGGAACAGAAACATGTGACTTGGAGCACTCTCCAGAAACAGGAGCATGTGATTCTGAGCTATTCCTCTGAACTGCTGATGCATTATCATATTCCACTACACTTTGCTGTTGTTGCTGTTGTAAATACTGAAAGTCTGGTGGTATTTTTATTGCAGTAAATAATTTGTAGCACTGTGCGTGATAGACTTCATGTAATGAAGATTCTTTCGAAAGTTCAAGATTATCGTATCTTGTTCGGGATTTTCTGAAAACCGGTTTGCTTCGACGATATTCTAAAATATTTATACATTTTTGTAATGTGTCTAATGTAAATTTAATTGTTTTTTGCAAAGTAGCTTCACCACAAAATACACACTTTATATTATTATCACTCATAGTAAATATTTATAAACTTAAATTCACCTTACTTATGTTAAAATCACAAAATGAGCAAAAACGTTGGAAATACGTTGTAAACAATATCATGCCACAAACGCGTTTGTGTGATCAGCTGTCATGGCGTCATGGCAACAGAAACCAGAGTGGGGACGGTATGAGAGATAGAGAAAGAGTGAGAGAGGAATAGAAACGCGGAGAGGGGAATATAGGCATCACGTAGCTGCACGTATTAAACTTTATCGATGAATTTTTATTACTTCGGCTTGTGGAAATCGTCAGATTATATATTTTTTGTAATTCTTCAATTATTCCCTTCAAAATAAAAAAAAATTTAGCCACGCTCGAGAATGTCGAGATGACGTTTTTTTTTTACAACTTTGTCGTCCTCCCCCTTCTTTGCGTCACTCTCAAATTGTCAGATTAGTGGAATATACACTCTTTACCATGTAACTAACTCACCCTACCTTAATCTGACGCGCTCGAGAATTTCAGATGATCAATTTTTTTTTACTAATCTGATCCTTTATCCTTGACGGGCGGCCATATATATGGGGTTCATATTTGGTGGAAGTACTTAACTGGGTACAAGGATTCTCTCTGTATAATAATCTGCCGCGCTTTAGTAAATCCCGAAATCCCCGCTTGGGCTCCCCTACTATATATTCCTTACGTTAACTGTTGGATCTTGATCAGGTAAATTTAAAATATTATTTTCTTTATTAATTGTTCTTGTTGTTCTTGGTCTACCAGAATTTATTTTATTTGGTCTTACATTCCCAGTTTCTCGACAACGTCGTTTAACGGCTCTAAATGTTTTTTTACTTGGTAAGTTTCTTCTAGGAAACTTTTCTGGATAACGTGTCACAGCTGCACTAGAACATCCTAAACATTCGCCTAAGGTTAATAACATGTCTGTGTATTCAACATTTGAGTACATTTCGATTTGATTTTATAAATAACAAGGTTTCAAAACTTTTATTATTGTTGATTTATCGTCATAACAATCAATAAATGTCAGATTTCCATAGCACACTTGGAGAAAATAGAGGTATACCTATTAGAACTTTATCATTACTGCCAGCATCAATTATTACTTCATAATTTTCAAATCAAAATATTCCGAAAACGGTACACAGTATCTAGTTTTACCAAGAGTACCTTTTTCGTGTAAAATTGAATGATGTTTAAGTTTAAATGAAATTTTGATTAATAATTATACTCTTAAAAAAGTTATATTGACTAATACTTAGTACGATCCGTGTAACTAGCGCCCTCTATGATTAGATATAAAAACAAATTCATGGGATGTATCAGCTTCCAAAACATATTCGTATAAAATTTCATTACAATGTTGCCAGTAGTTTCGGCAAAATAGTAAAAAATGCGTAAATAAATTTTTTTTTCTTCAACGCCCTGTATCTTGAAAACGGATGGCGTTACAAAAATTTTTTACTAATCAAACCCCAATTATTTTTCAGTTTTTTACCTACCCTAGATACGGGGTTACCTTTTTTTAAAACACCCTGTATAATGCACAAAAATATAAAACGTTTTAGTTACATTATACATTAGATATTTTCATCAAGCCCAAAACAAATCAAAATCAAACCCAACAACACACAAAATAAATAAAGACGGTATCTATAAAAAAAACCCTGTGAATGCAAAAAATTCTACGCGGGAGAAGTCGCAATATCACTAAGTGTCAGGATAAACGAGCATAAAACGTACATCAAGAACAGAGACTTTCAACAGATATGCAAACGTGTCTGGGACAACGAGTATAAATCGCAATGGAAAGATGCGTCCATAAGCATAAAAAAATTAGCCCTCATCCTGCTCAACGAAGAAAAAATTGTAGCAAACCCATCAGAAACATGTAGCTTAGGTTGCCAATATTAAAGGAAGAAGTCAACAACAAGAATATACCAACGATAACGGAGTAATAGGAGATCGAAAAACATCATCTGTCATCTTAGACACAACACATATGCAACACACAATACACATGAAGACAAAATCTATTTTTACTCAACTTATACAATACAATCAATACAACTACAATATAGTGTTTTACATAAATATATAACACAAAATAGACAAAACAGTCAGAATTTGGAAATCCTAGGGTAAAACATACCTTCTTTAAATTGTGTTTAGATATTATATACCGTTTCCTACTTTCTACAAGATCGAGAACATAACCAACAACAACAAAAAGTTCGGTTTTAGGTACATTTCCCAGAATTTGTATAATAATCATTTTTGAAAATAATTTCCGTGAAATCGTTTGAATTTTCTTACAAAATAGTTTATTTAATAGCTTATTTAAAGACATATTTACTTAAAAATAAAATAAAATCTAAATATCTTCACTCTTCGTACATTTATCAGAATCGATAGAAACTTGTTTACTGTTTATTCTACGAAGTCCATTTTGGTTTTCCGCTTGACAACTTACATGTTTTTTCTTTTAGTGTCGATTTACTCTTCACGGGAGGTTGGATTTCAACTGAGACAATATTGCCAGTAAATACAACACATGCTTTAAAGAACAAATACTGTTCCAGGCATACAGTTTATTTGTTTCTGAAAACCTGTTTTCAGTAGATCAATACAAACGCAAGAGTAGTTAAATAAGTAAAATAAACAGCTAAATTAGGAATTTTTTAATCTATTTTAAAAATCGCCGTTTTATTTAAACATATATGGAAAATTTTAAACTATTGGAACGATTTCCAATAATAGAAGCTAACGTAACTAATACAGATTAAAAATTAAAGAATTAGTTTATCAGTTGTTAGCATTGACACCCGTTACAGATGCTATTTCACGTAGACCGTGTATTTACGGTATAGGTATCTCTGAATATAATCAAACATGAAATCGGAAAATTTGTCCTACTGCATAACTGTAGGTGATCTGCAAGCCTAAGACATTCGCAGATCTCTTTCACTTCCAGTAACACCAGAAAGTTTATCAACTTTTTTTTTATTTATTTATTTACGCTGCAACCACAAGGGTTATTAGCGACCTAAAAAATATAATACAGGTAAAGGTAGAAAAAATTACAATAATTGATACAGTTCTGAGTCTTTAAGATAACTTATTGTGTTTTTTAATATTCATGTTTTTTCCTAAGACTTGTGATGGAACAGACATGAAGTCAACAGTGATAATATTATTCTTTAGAGGAATTATTTACCGATGAGTCGGAATCTTCTTCCGATAATGAAGTTTTCACTGTAGAGAGTAAACCTATGTGTTTGCCAAGTTTTCGTATTAATTTGGTGCTTATGGTTTTCATTCTTTTGTCGATGTAGTATGAATGTAATTCCGTTAGAAACTTTATAAGTACATAAGAGTCTTCTGAGTACAATTTTGTTACGCTGATTATGTCTTTTGATCCTTGTATATTTTCAAATAGATCCACTACTTGATCGAAGCTTAACAATTGCTTTTCCCTTTCTACATATTCTCTAACTGGTTCCAATAATGTTTGGAGATTTGGTATATCATTTCTTAAGTTTTTGTCATCAGTTTTGGTTTTTTTCTTTAATTGAAGCTTAGGTTTTTTAAAGTTTTCTTCGGAGGGTGGCGTGATTCCATCTTCTAGGGTTCTTTTTCCGGTTGCTTTGTTCGAAGTTACTTGGGGTTCGTAAGAATTCAAATGTGTATTTTTATTTGGAGGTAAGTGTTGACTTGTTTCGGGTAAGGTTGATTTATGTTTTTGGGTATTAGAGGATGACTCAGACGATGTAGGTGTTGCGATTGTAGTGTTAACTGAAGAAGTGGTCAAATGTATGGATGTATTTTGTAGTGAGCACTGTTGGGTTTGGTTTATTGATAAATTTGAGATTGCTTCTCTTTGTAATGTGGTTTGAGAAGACGTAGTAAGTGTGGAGGGAGTGGTATTTGAGATTGCGGGAGTATTTTGTAGATTATCTTGTTGAGTATGATTTATTGATCAATTTTGTCTTATTTCTGTTTGCATTGCACTATCATTGTGAGGATGGTTAGAAGGTGAAATATTTGGACAATTAGCTGCCTGGTGTCCAGTTAATTTGCATTTGAAACAATTTTCGTTTTGGGCTATAAATATGCGGTATGATGTTCGTTCCAACTCGATAATAAAAGATTCAGGTAGTACAAAGTTGTCTGGAAAAGGTGAAACGAAAATTTGTCTTCGAAAGCTTAGAATATGACTAAAGGCAGGATTGGTTGCTCCTATCCGTAGATATGATATGTCTGAGAGAGGATTTAAACCTAGTTTTATTAATTCGTCCATTATTATGTTAGAAGGTATGCTTGGACATACATTGGACAGAATTAAGCGGACTGATGGAGTTATTAATCTTCTCGCTTCTACTATATTTCCATTTACTATTATTTTCTTTGTTTCTGCTATAAATTTATCTACTAGGTTTTTGGATGATAGATATATGCATATTCTACCGTTTGATATACGGGATGCGAAAATTATATTTTTCGGTTCTATATGCTGACTCAATCCTTCAAGATAGTCATTAATTGTACAATTCTCTAAAGTGTTAAACAAAATAGCTTGGTCTCTGCTTGGGATTAATATACTACGTGGTTGACTAACTGCTTTTGAGTATGATGCATTTTGTGGTAGCTGATTGGAAGATGACATCTTTTAAATGGATTTTAAAATCCGACTAAAACCGGTGCTGTTTTACAGCTTTCGTTGTGATACCAGTTCATGTAAATTGGATAATACTTATAACTGATTGCAGTTGTTTACTTAAATATATAAATCCAAATAGATGAAAAAAGTATATTTTATCTACTCACGATTCCAATATTCAGTATACAAATCACTTTCACTTTTATACTTAATTACTTTTCTTAAGTTATTAAACCACTATAAAATTAACTTCTTTGCGAGCTATTTTAGATTAGACTCGAACATGCTTTTGATTTTAATATGATTCACTATTTTCATGTTCAGAACTGAAGAAATAATCGTTTAAATATTTAAATTTTTAAGAGAAACTTTGAAATGCGTCTAAACACTTTTACAGTTTTTTGACGTACCTTTATCAACTTTGTTATTATGTTATCGTTATTGTTTGTTCCAACAACAAATCATTTGTTTCTGCATCTCCTCTGCAGTTGCCATCCTGTTTCTTCATTTTCTGAGACCAAATTTTTTATCGAAACCATTTTTTGCGTAGTTTCTGCTTCATGAATTACAACCCTAACTTGCTGTATATTAACAATATTTTCATTTCCATTTTTTTCTGTACGGTTGTTTTTTTGTTGGTTATATTTACATTTGTTAAAGGTAGCGCCAGCCCATTCCGTGTCTGGATTTTGACATGATCTGAGTTTAAGTTGTTTAGAATACTCACATTCGAACTACTGGCCTCGTCTCGCCAGCTTGAATGCGATTTTTCGTTGACTTCTAGTGTTGCATTCTCTTTCAAATTTTGTTTGGACATGGTTTTCTTGCTAGTATAACCTATATTTTGATGGGTAAACATCAACTTCTCTTTTAACAATTTAATTTTTTCTTTTATGAGGTGTGAATTTTCCTCAAGAATTATATTTTTGTTTCGTATTTCCTTAACCAAAATCCTGAATAATTGGATTTCATTGTCCCTAGGATCGGCATTTATGGAATCTACATAAGTACTCATATGTTTCTTCATTGTTATCTTGTTTTTTACTTTGCAGGTTTTGATTAATACTACACTTTTTTGCTGATTTGTTAGCACAACCGTTATGATAAAACTTCACAATTTAAACATTTAACTCTAGCGTTTACTGTCATTTTCTTACAATATTCACGGACTACTTTTCCAGCTCGTTTACTACCCGCCATCTTGAATTATGATTATGTTTAAGTGTCACGGTATTTTATAGTTTGTTGAGATAACTAAAAAAGCTATTAGAGCTAGTGTATAGAAATTAAAACCCAAGAAATATACAGGCAAAATTTAATCTACCTGCTTGTATCTATAAAGGGTGTATCGACTATCTTGTTGAACCATAAAAGTTTGTATTTAATCTTACAAAATTAAAAGATACCATTACCGCTCCTATTTTTAAATCTGGTAATATAAATGATGTAAAAAATTACTGACCTATTAGTATATTGAATTATCTTGCAAAAATATTTGAATCTATCTTATATATCAATTTTTTATCTTTTATTTTCTAAATATTTTAATTTTATATTACAACATTTTATCAATTCTTTCAATTAATATTTACATGGATTTCTACCAGATAATTCAACAAGTACAAACTTATATATATTCACACAATCTGCTACAGGTGCCATAAACACTAAAAGGCAAATGGATGTAATCTTTACTTATTGTGTAGAAGCATTTGATAGGGTTGCTTGATCACGGTTTGAAATCACTTTATTAGAAAAACTGGGCACATTCGGCCTTTCAAATAATGCAGTAATGTTTCTGAATACATATCTAACAGATAGAAGCCAACAAGTTAAAGTTGGTAATTATTTCTCAGAGGAATAATTGGTAACGTCAGAAGTTCATCAGGGCAGCAACCAAGGACCACTCTTATTTGCTTGGAATGCTTGCTTTGCTGCTTAGATAAATGGAATGCATTCAAATATTGCCAAGTGTTCAGTAATGATCTTCACACGTAACAGGAACTATAAAAATTATTTACGATATAATACGAAATAATAGAGAATTTTTTAAGATAATCAGTGTGTAAAGATCTTGATGTGAATTTTCAACAAAACCTGTACTTTTTTGAACATTATCACATTACTAGTAATAAGGCTTTTAGGATATTAGGATTTGTAATTATAAATACAAAACATTTTAAGATAGCAGATAACATAATTAAATTATATAAACTTCTTGGTTAGACTACACCTCGAGTATGCTTTTGTAGTTTGGGCACCTCATGCATAAGTAAATATAGATTTAGTTAAAAAGGAACAAAAAGATTTTTAAGATACCTACGTGTTGGAAAATATAACTCTTATTCTTTTGGTGTCTTACAGAAGTATGATTAAAATTTTTAAATTTGTAACACAGGAACAGAGACGGAGAATGCAAGCAGTGCTGTTTATATATGTTGTCGTGAATAACTTAAAATACTTAAAATATAAAGATTTATTCTTCAATAACTACATAAAGTTCTTTGTACCTAAGTTTAACCTAAGGTTAAGTCATAGCTCGTCATAGAGATTGCTCGCCCGTAAACAGCATGATGAGGCAGTGCAATATAATTCTAAAAAATAGCAACATAGATAACTTTCTGGCGTAGATACACCGAGATATGGATGTCTTTATCTGCATGTATATGTGTGTGTCTGTATATATTTATATATATATATATATATATATATATATATATATATATATATATATATATATATATATATATATGTATATATATATATATTTCTATATGGGTGCATGTAAAATTCACATTTGTAATTACATTTCTTCTGTAAAATGTGTTTGTTGTGAAATAAATAAATAAATAAATAATTTAATAATTAAACTATTTTTAATACAATGCCTTATCTATTATTAAATTTTTCAAAATTTTAAACCACAGTATAATATTAAGTTTAAATGAAATGCCCCGCATTTTATGACTTTATCAAAGCAAGAAATTGTTTTTGACGCAGTATGAGGATTATCCATAGTAAAATTTATTATCACGAAAAATTTAGTAAAAAATCCTTAATAATAGGTATATCTATTTTGAAAACTTTTTAGGGCTAAATCAGGAATAAATATTGTTTTTGGAATAAATATTTCATCTTTAGTGCTGCTATAAATGGGTAGATGTTTAAAGCCACCAAATACGTTGTTGGCTTTAAACATGTTGGTAGTGGTTGAAAATCCTTTAAATGCTATTATATTGATCTTAAATTACGTGATTGCTTCTAATTTTATAGTAGGTTAAAAATGTAAGCAGGTTCACTTCGTAAACTTCAAAGTAAAGTCCCACGTGAATAACTGGTCCAGAGACGTGTTCTCCAATCGGACTTAGGGTAGGAACTGAGCAGTTCACTTTAGCAATAGCTGACGTGGGAGTTGCGATGAATTGAATCTGCTTAAATTTTAACCATTGTATAAAAGTTTATAGACAATGTATTCTGGGAAAGGCCAGAGGGACAAAGGTCTGTAGAACGGCCTAGAAAAAGGTGGAAAGATGCAGTCAAAGAAGATCTAGAGAAATGGGAGTGCGACAATGGGAACTACTGGCACAGGACCGACAAATATGGAAGGCAATAGTAAACGCGGCAAAGACTCACGAAGAGTTGTAGCGCAATTGATGATTATGATGATCGTATAAAATTAGCAGCAATCATGTAATTTAATACTAAGTTAATCACGGTTTAAAGGGCTTTCATCCATGTAATTAGTGTTTTTAAACATGTATAGCTTTGTAACAGTCTAAAGATGGGATATTTGTTCTTAAAACATTCTGTGATTTAGCCTAAAAGGGTTCTTAAAAAATACACGTCCAATAAATGGTATTTCACTAATGTTTTTAAAATTGTTAATTTTAAAGTAAACTGTGGGTAATTTTTTTCTTCTTATTTTTTTATACAACCAACTTTTCTTGTTCATTACCGGATTGATGCCTCTATGGAAGATTGTTACTTCATCTCTTGCGCGATCGGCCGATACTTCTCCTGTTACTTTGTGGTTTGTCCCTTTCTATTTTAACAACTCTTGTGTTCGCCATTCTACTCATATCTTTTTCTTTTAACCGTCTTTAACTGTGTACTGCTGGACGTAAACCTCGTCTTAGCATTTTCATTTTAATCTGTCTTTTGCTATCTGATGTCATTGTTTTCACTTTTATTTTACATCGTCCAGCCATCTTCTTGAAGAATGACTCAGACTTTTTTTATGTAATTTAGGTACTCACTTTACAATACGTGTTCCACCTAGTATACTCTTTTCTGGCAAAATGTGCAAGACCACTTCAATGTCTTTATAAATGTTCGGATATTCTGAATCTGTTCTGTAGTGCTATAATCGTTGTGGAAACCTGACTGTTCTGTAGGTTAATAGCTGTCGAATATATTAGATAGCCTGTAAGTATTAATTTTTGCGAGCACACACACGGATGTGCTAGGCTTATGGGTTGATAATTTTCTGTCGTCTTTTTGTGAAATCAAGTGAGTATTTTGCCTGCTGTCTGGGACTCTCTCATTTGCTAAATATTTATTCAGAACAACTCGCATTGCTTGTAAAGTTGTAGAGCCACCTAATTATAAAATTTCTTTACTAATTGTGTCCTCACCAGGGCACAGTTATAATTTATTTGATATAGAGCTTGCGCAAATTCCTCATTTGTGATAGCTGGTAGTTCCTCTGATCCGGCATTGATAACATCAATCGATCTTACGCCGTTTGGTAGTGGATTTTTTGACGTATAGGTATAAACTTTCATAAAACTCTTTTCTTATTTTTTCAGTTTCATCTTTATCACGTTTTACTTCGTTATTTTTATCTTTCCTTTGTGTTATTTGCGTTTTTCTGGATGTTTTACTTATGCGTTTTGTGTTCTGAACGTAAAATTAGAAGAACTAACTAACCCCATTAAAGCTGGCTATGGGATAAGACGAAGAGATTTCCTAAGTAATCTATTGTTCAACCTAATTATGGATGAAATAATAAAAAAAGTAAGAACTAAAAAAGGATACCAAATGGGAGAAAAACTACTTAAAATAATCTGCTATGCAAACGACGCAATATTACTCTCTCAGAGTACAGATCATTTACAACGTATATGCTCCAATTTAATATAACAGCCAGAAAATTTAACATGTTAATTTCCCCAAAAAAGACAAATGGTATGGTTATAACAGAAAATTTGCTAACATGTAAATTGGAGCTGGAAGGTCAGATAATAGAACAAGGGAATAGAGCAAACACAGCCGCAGGTTGCCTGAATAAAAAAATATGGAAAAATAAAAATATCGGAGAAGAAATGAAAGGCAGAATTTACAAAACGGTCATCAGACCAATAATGGCATATCGAAACTTGTCTCACTTTTTAAAAACATTCCTATAGATGAAACTCTGAACATTCTGAAAACTAAATACAGTATCCAACAAGATCACTTATCTCTCATTCAACATTGTATGTCCAACACCTACTTCATCTTCCAAAATCAATTCTACAGACAAATAAATGGTGCCCCAATGGACTCCCCTCTATCTCCAGTGATTGCCAATATCTGTATGGTAGACTTCGAGACCCGAGCACTATCCACATCAATGCTCAAGCTCATATATATATATATATATATATATATATATATATATATATATATATATATATATATATATATATATATATATATATATATTGTTATGATGTGTTGTTTGTTTGAATGATGAGCAATGAGTATTTTTAATAATATAATATATAGGGTTTTTATCGCGGTTCTCAAAGAATTAGCTTGTAAGTACTTTTTTAAATTATCTTTATTATAACTATTATGAAACACACATATATATCTAACCTAGCCAATGTAAATTTAAAATAAACTATCTTTAAATTGATATTCTTATAAAACTAATTAAATTCTATAGACAATCTAAAATTTAAAATAAACTATCTTCAAAATTGAAATTGTTATGACACTAACTAAATTATATTAACAAAATTTTGTACCTTTCTTTCACTGAATGCCTAAATGAAATGTTTTCTACTATATAGATTCTAATCACCACTGAATGTCTTCGTACTTCGGTTATCCTTGTTTTTGTGAAATTACTTTTTCCAATTATCAGCTTCTACCAATTTAAGATATAGTTTTCTTCACCAGCATTTATACACCACCAGCAAACACCATTTATATTTATTCTTCTTTTCAATATACCAATATCCAAGTATTATAAGTTGATTTATACTAATCTCCAATCATAATATAATTTTAATTCCTTCCAATGTCCATCCAATATTCTTCTAATATACTTTTATAATCTGATTCACTGACTCCAACTAACTTTCATATTTCTTACTAAACTTTTCTAACTGACTTCTTGAAAATTCTGAACAATTTACTTCACTATTCACTAACTAAATATGTCTTTCATAATGAACTGGCCTGACTTTTGACTAAAAACTTCGGACTGCTTGACTTCAGACTAAAAACTGCCATCTTGAATCCAAATCACGGGTATTTATATCCTTTTTGATATTCCAGAACCATCTGGTAAGAGATCATGTTCCATTCGTTCTATTAACTTCTATATAGATGTTCTCGAAAAAAATATCTGTTCGATCCACCGCCATAATCATTATTTCGAGAATGTTCGACTGTAAACAATGGTCACACTCTGCACTCTGGAGAATTCGTTAATGTTCCATTGATAATTTTGTTGACATTTAGGCTTTTCAGATCAGAATAAACATTCAAATTAGTAACTAACACTCTAATTTAATAAAATACACAATTCAAACAATATATTATTATAACCCCACATGATTAATTTCTATCTGTCAATTCGAGAGTATTTTTGGTTGCCTAGGCACATGGCTCACTTACATATATTTACAACATTAAAATTACTAAAATACAACTTTTTACAATTATTATATGCTAATTTATTAAAAATGCCCTCACATAAATATATTTTTATTAAATTCTCTAGTATATAACTTCTTAAAATAATCAAATACTTTTTTATATCTAATATTATGTAGTATATAACTTATAAATTATTTTCTATAAACCCCAATCGTCACAATATATATATATATATATATATATATATATATATATATACATATATATAGAGTAAGTGTATTTAATTTTACCATTTACATATAAATATAACCTCATTCACACAGTTAAAGAATGGTTTTGTTTAAGTTTTCGCAAAAGTGAAAGAAATGACAAAAAGAAAATATTTTATTGAATTCTTTTAGATTATGCCTGAAAAAACTCTTACCTCACAAACGCAAAAACTTGTTTTAAATTTAATCGAGAACTTGTAAGTAGAAAAAAGGAATGGGGGACCCAATTTATTTGATAAATATTTATGTATTTGATAACGTCAAATTTTATAATATAATCTGTGATCGGAGCAATAGCTACTTTCTGTCAGTTGCTAATGCGTGTAGTAAATTTTTGACTTATTTCGTATACTGTTTAAATGATGACGCACGGGTAAAGAAACATGGACTTAAATCATGAACTGTAACATATTTAACAACAATAAAAATTAGACAGTTTTGCAATATGTCAAATTTTTGTCCTAACAACAATTGTTTTTGAGTTCAACAATAAATGATATCGTCAAAATTACCACAAAAAAGTTATTATAAATAAGCAGGAAGTACGAGTAACACTTGGATATAGTGACATATAGACTAACACAATACTTGAAATATGGTGGAGCGGCAATGATGGATCAACTTGACAGCTAAAAATGAAGATAGCCTTTAATGACTGGTTCACATATTTAAAACAAGAGTAAAAGAATTAAAAATAATGATTTTAACTCAGAAACCTATAACTAAAATAATCAGTAAATAACCAATAAGATATAAATACTGGAAGTCGACGGAGTTATAATTTATATTTTATATGAGTTGCAACTCATTTGTATTAAATACAATTTAACCCACAAGACAATTCTTAATAATTTTAATTAAAACATTTTAAAACTTAACTTCATGTACAAACCATGTTTTTTCATTATATATCTTTTATAATTCTATATTTTTCAATCAGACTATTTTGTCAAAATTTAAATTTTGAGAAAGAAAAAGTGTAAATGTCTAACCGTTCTTAGACATATTATGTTTATACCACTAACATCAATAATGTAAAAAGACAACAATGATATAATTGTGATATACTAACAACTACACGGATGTGTTATTCCCCTTTTGTGTTCTGTCAGGAGAAGAAAGAAGTTTTGTGGTTTGAAAACCCGGAGACGACACTACAGTTTTTCTGATACTACGTTGCTAATTAGCAGAATTTCCAAAAAGTAAATTTTGTAAAAAGTTGTGTTTTGTGTTTGTGGAAAGTGATCCAACTGTGGTACCAGACAAAAATAGTTAAATAAATAGATGACATACTGTAAGTAAAAAATAGATGCATATTTTAGGAGAGAGCAGGCGTATTTGGAGAAGCTGGGAAGTACGGGTGGGGTAAACAGGTAACAATCAAAGGAAAATAAGGAGGAGGCAGCCGTTTTGAAGACAAGAGATTAGTTTGGTCATTTAGTTAACAGAAATTATCAACCACGACCATGTATTTAGATTTGAGTTATTTGTTTTTAATTGTTTGTTTTGTTTTTTTTTTAATTTAAACTAAAGTAAATATAAAATTTTTGAGTCAATAGTAAAAAAGTAGGTAAATGAAAGAATAAAATAAGAGGTTTTTGATTTGGATATACGTTTATTTTTTTTTTTATTTTCCTATCGTCTACTTTTTCCTCGAGAGCAACTATAAAAATACTTTGAAACCACGTTTTTTGTTAAATAGTAAAACAGCCCTGAGATATCGTATTAAAATATATTTGTTTTGTAAAGGTAAGCGTATAGATAAGATCTAATAAATTGTAAAATATGCATTTGAGCATTTGATAACAATATATTTTATATAAATCATTATTGGTCTTTTACTGTCCTTATAGATTCTTTATTTTATCTCAATGTTAATCTGTCGGACACGCCATGTAGTATAATTAAGGCATCCTATTAGTCTGCTCGTTGTACTTTCTTCATTTTCAACATCTCTTCTCTTCTCAATATCTGGACATTGTCATCCCTAGGTATTTGGTTAACATCAGTTCTTAAATTATAACTCCGTCGACTTCCAGTATTTATATCTTATTGATTATTTACTGTTATTTTAATTATAGGTTTCTGAGTTAAAATCATTATTTTTAATAATTTTACTCGTGTTTTAAATATGTGAACCAGTCATTAAAGGCTATCTTCATTTTGGGCTATCAAGTTGGTCCATCATTGCCGATCCACCATATTTCAAGTATTGTGTTACTGTATATGTCACCATATTACAAGTGTTACTTGTACTTCCTGCTTATTTATAATAATTTTTTTGTGGTAATTTTGACGATATCATTTATTATTTAATACAAAAACAATTGTTATTAAGACAAAAATTTGACATTTTGCAAAACTGTCTAATTTTTATTGTTGTTAAATATGTTACAGTTCATGGTTCAAGTCCATGTTTCTTTACCCGTGCGTCATCGTTTAAACAGTTTAAAGTATACGAAATATGTCGGAAATTTACTATACGCATTAGCAACTGACAGAAAGTAGCTTCTGCTCCGATCACAGATTATATTATAAAATTTGACGTTATTAAATACATAAATATTTATCAAATAAATGGGGTCCCCCATTCCTTTTTTCTAATTCCAAGTTCTCGATTAAATTTAAAACGAGTTCATGTGCTTGTGTGAATCAGGTTATATTTGTATGTAAATGGTAAAATTAAATACACTTACCATAAAATTTTAAACTCCAATATAAAATTAGTTGTGAAAATAACTGTTTGTAATATAAATAATTTCTAAATACAAAATCAGGCAAAAAAAAACAGCAAAATATCCAACAAACTGACAGCCACAAGTAAACAAACCAGAAACGTCACAAATTGTACTTAAAGTCTAAAAACGTCTCCAAGCGTCTTTTTTGTACCTATCTCTTTTGGATGTACTAAGTCTAGAGCGTTTATAAAAATAACATGTATCTCTACTTAACAGGCGGTAGCTTGTTTATCTTTAGTTTCATGCGTGGACGACAATGATGCTAAATAAAAAATATGTGTTTTATCTCGGCAAGTAATAATGACGTACGGGTAAGAATCAAGGACTCAACTATATTTGCATTATTGTTTGTTTATTTTCTAGATTAGTGGTAATATTGCTTAGTTTTATTACTGCAAGCTTCAAGTATTTTAAATGTGTAGATTAGCAACAGTTCTACGCCTGTGCGAATTTTCAGATTTCAAATCCGATTATTTTGGGAGATAACAACGTGCGGTATACGTAAAACACCCCATATGAAACGATAATTCCATTATTATTTTAATTATGTGCTCCTAAAATCCGATAATACAGGAGCTTAAAACTGGTACGATGTGGGCTAATTATGTTTCGTCGGTAGTAAATAGTGAAAACAATATTCTGTGTCAACATCTCAGCAATGAAAAAATGCTCTTGAAAAAAAGATATACAGAATACTTCTTATTTTATTGTTCCATTTCTTTATATTAAGTGTGTTAGATAGCGACACAAATAAATTGTATGTCTGTGATTATTTGTCATAGGGGACTGTATGTGGCTGTATGAAGAATATTAAAAATAAGTTGGGTAGATCGAATAACAAATGTTGAGGTCCTCAGAAATATGACAAAGAAAATGGAAATAATGAATACGATTAAGATAAGAAAGTTACAATATCTCGGCCACGTTATGAGAGGGGATAAATATGTGTTGCTACAAACCATAATACAGGGAAAAATACAGGGAAAACGAAGTATTGGAAGAAGACGCATCTCCTGCCTCAACAATCTGAGAAAGTGGTATAATTGCAGTTTCGTCGACTTGTTCAGAGCTGCAATCTCAAAAGTGAAAATAGCTGTGATGATTACCAATCTCCTTAGAGGAGACGGTACCTAAAGGAAAAGAATATTATTTGTCAATAAAAATCAACAGAATTTATCACTCACATTTATTCATACATTTGTAAATTTAGAAAGTGTATTTATGTACAACTATTAAATATATTGTTAAGACTATAGATCATCATTATTAGATAAATCATCATCATTAGCAGCAGCCCTAGTTAAGCCGTGATTTCGACAGTCTATGTCGCCAGTCGTTTATATGCATCTATATATTATCTATATATTATTAGTTTAGTTTTTTGGCTTAACTGTCTGTTATTTGCTTGTTTTGCACAAAGTTATTGTTCTCTAGTTTATCTTGTTTTACTTCTTCTGGTGTATTATTATCGCTTAATTATAAATCCAAAGGTCCAAGCTGAAGTTTTTTGGGCGCTTTTAGCTCTCTTCCTCTCTCTGTCTCTTTCTCTCTATTGTTTGGGATATATATGACATCACTCTCGGTGGTGCGTGCGATGAAATCTGTGTGGTCAGCGTAAGCTATAATCTGCGTTGATTTAATAAATATTATGCATCTATTGTGTAACATTATTAAATAAGTATTTAATTTTATTGGTAGTTCTAAGATTGCTTGCAAAATAATCCTAGTAAAATAAGATGGTTTTATGTCGGGTCTAAACAGAACCAGTCAGTTTACTTACAAGCTGTATGTATCCTTTATCCATGCTTTTACTTGCTTTACCGTGACAGGGTCAGATTTTCTTGCAGCTGATCTGATACCGTGGCCTCTAACGAAGGAAGACTAATATTAAACCTCCGGAACTACGAGTTGTTAATATATCTATGCTTTTTTCCCACATGTAAATTTCATTTTTAACCCTGCAGTAGACGCGTCTAATTTGATAACTTTAGTAGACGCGCCCGGACTGAGAGCCCGATAACAAAAAACTACTCCTGCTAGTTATAAAACCGTTTTATATTACATTACTAGAGTTATAAAAAAAACTTATACATGTCATTTACAAAAATAATACAAAAAATAATGAAAACACGTATAGGTAAAAACATTTTGTATAACCTACTTTTCTTGGCAACAATTATTACAAATAATACTGGCATGTTCTAAGTACAGATACTTTTTGCAGAAAATACAAAAATATTTTGTTGCTCGATTTTTCTTAGAATCACAAATACTGCAACGTCCCCTTTTGTTAGCTGTCGGTTGTACCGAAACAGCTTCTTCTTCTGTACCGCAAAGTACTTGTAGTCTCACTTTTAGAGTTTTCGGAAGATTTGGCAAAGTCGCACGTACTTTCTGTTGGTCATATACTAATGACTGGAAAGTTGTAAAAGGAAATTTCTACGTTTAATTTTTCTTAAATTTGAATTATTTGCAGCATATATTATAAGGCTATTTATCCCTGCAACATTCAGCATACTATAAAATATCACGAGTGGCTATCTTATTGTATTTCTGGCAACATTATATTGAGCACAATACTGGTCCACAACGTCCACTCCGCACTTTGTTAAAATATACCACTCTATAATTTCTGGCTTATTGCTAACTGAATTTATATCATCATCGTCGTGTAAAGAAAATATGAGCAAAAAACTCTTTTTTTTTCGGTATAAAAGATACCAATGTACAATCTGGTCTAAACGCAAACATACTAGATCCAACTGGTCTCTTACCTTGTATGAACTCTGAGGGTAATTCTGATTTAGTTTTGCGTATCGTCCCTAAAATGTAAGCCTATGTGACTTGAGACCCATAGCAAGAGGTATGGTAAACCAGTTGTCAGTTGTTACATTCCGGTTGGATCCATATATACGCTCACACAACCGTTCTACAATAGATTTGGCAGTATTATCTGTTTTGTATAGAGAATCCGGTTGAGTGCCTACGTAAACTTTTATATTCCTCGTGTAGAACATTTTGGCATCACATAGTGCAAAAATTTTGATACCATACCTATTTGGTTTAGACGGTATGTACTGTCGAAATGTACATCGACCTCTAAATCCTTCTAATTTCTCGCCCACCGTGACATACTCAGAATGAACATAATTTGTTTTGCAGCTATGAATAAACTGGTCAAAAATGTCTCTAATAGACGCTAATTTGTCTACTTGTTTGCGCTGATCACGAGTATTTAGATCATCAAATCGAAGGTAACGCATTAGAAATCTTAATCTGCTTATACTCATAGTTAAACGAAATGCTTCGATTCCTGTGCCGTCGGTTTTCCAGAGATCTTCTCTTTAGTGTTGAGACAATTTGCTTCACGAATACCTGCAAGTTGAAGCAGGCCAAGTAATGCTTTAATTTCTGCAGTATTGGTTGGTTTGTGGTCCCTCTCACGAACAAAGTTAGTAGACACTGCTTCTATCTTCTGGGATTTGTTTGCAGAACTATAGTATTGAGAATTTCATTTGTAAAAAATGTATTCCATATATCAACTTCTTCTTCTTCTTCTTCTTGTGCCACTCCTATTGGAGATTGGAAATCATCAAGGCTATCCTGACCTTGTTTACAGCTGACCTAAAGAGTTCATTAGTGGTATAGCCAAACCACTCTCTCAAATTACGCAACCATGACATTCTTCTACGGCCTGGATTCCGTTTTCCTCCTATTTTTCCTTGCATTATATTTTGAAGTAATGCGTATTTATGTCCTCTCATCAGATGACCCAAATATTCGAGTTTTCTTCGTTTGATCGTTGACAAAATTTCTGGGTCTTTTCCTATCCTTTGCATTACTTCAAAGTTTGTGTCTCTTTCAACCCAACTTATTTTCAGCATTCGGCGGTAGCACCACATCTCAAAACTTTCAATGTTTTTTATGTTGTTCTGGTTGAGAGTCCAGGCCTCTACACCGTATAATAGCGTGTTAAATACGTAGACCCTTAGCATTCTTAATCGTAGAGGGATGCTTATATCTCTGTTGTAGAAGAATTTCCAGGCCATCTTTATGAAGGTGGCCGGCCAATTTCGATACATCTTTTTATTTCATTGCTTTGGTCTCCAGTTTCGTTTATTGAAGTCCCCAAGTATGATATTTTGATATTTTTTTAATTTAAATGCGGTTTATACTAATATGTGCTGGTTGTGTCATGTTGTAACTGAAGACCATATACTTGGTTTTTTTGATATTGATACTTATGCCATAATTGTTGCAGGCAATATTTATATTTCTAAGTAATTGTTGTAATTCTTCTACTGTTCTTGCAACTAGTACAGTGTCGTCTGCGTGTCGAATATTATTTATAACCGCTCCATTGATTACGATTCCTTCGTTTGCTTGCAAAAGGTTTTCCTGGCAGATGCTTTCACTATGAACATTAGCAATTCTACGTATTTCTATTGCTTGTGATATCTCATTTTCTATTTTGATGTTAGCTTTCTGATTCCAATATAGATTGAGAATTATTCGCAGATCTTTATTATCTATGTTCTTTCTTTTAAGAATGTCTCTTAGCTTATCATGGCGTACTCTGACAAACGCTTTTTCAAAATCTAAAAGTCTATGCATCTTTGTATAAGAGCATTCAAACCGAAGAGAGCTTTTCGAGTACCTAGTCCCTTTCTGAACCCCATCTGTGTATCACTAATATCTGAATCTAACTTTTTATAAACTCGGTTGTGGATGACTTTTAGAAATATCTTTATCATTATATCAACAGGAGATTTTAAATATTGAAGATTACGAGGTACTCCCGATAAAACTTTTATTAAATTTTCGCCTCTGGTTTTTACTTTCTTGTTTTTAGGCGCACAATGTTTTTTCCACTTTGTAACTTTATCTTTACCGACAAAAAAAATCCATTTCACCCAATTCCTGTTCGCTGTCTGAATCTTCAGATCGTTCCTCAATGAAATCATTCTCACTTTCAGATTCCTCGACCTCACTTTCTGACTCTGAGTCACTTTCAACTTCTTCCATGAGCTTTCGGAGCCGGTTCTGTTCTCTTTCATAATCACACAGCCGGTTCTGTTCTCTTTTATAATCACACATCATCTGTACAAAAAAAAAATTATTAGGTAATAATAATAATAAAATAAGTTTTAGGGCAAGTATTATAAAATATTTAATTATTTTACCTGATTTTTGAAATTCTTCGTATACAAATAAATATAACTTTAGTAGACGCGTCCGATTCATACTCCGAAAATAATAATATTTCTCATACGACTAAACGCTGAATTGTGTTATTCAAGACTAATGCACACTGAAACAAGTCTAACAGATACTTTTAAAAGCTAGACTGAGAGCTGTCTAATAAATAAAAGTTATGGGTGCATACGGGCATACAAAAACATACATACAAAACATATGGGCCGGACTTACAGTCCGGGCGCGTCTACTGCAAGGTTAAAGATTTTCTAAAGATTCCAGTCACCGCTTTATTTACAATTCATACAAATCACAACACTATATGATATATTCAAACTTTCTATAATTTAAATAAATTTACATTTGAAGAAATTTACGCTTTTCTCAAGAAGGGGTTATTTTCAAATAAAAGTAATATTTTTTTAATATATCCGTTCATAAATGATATTTTACTATTACAATTAATGTACAAATAAAATAAAATCCAAAGGAAAAGATAGCAAGAACGGAGAATACAAAAAACTAAGCAGAATAATTAAAAAGAAAGGGCCAAAATAGAAATTGCTGGAAAGAAAATGCGTCGAAGTAGAAAACTTGCAACATAGCACGATTTCTTTTATTTACATAATAAGGTAAAGGTAAATGTGCAGTTCATAATAATAAAAAGAGAATAACCTCACACATTCTGCGAAACACAAATGATAAACTGCTGGATCAACCTAAGGCAAACTGAAAGAATGAAAAAACTATATCAAAATAATTCTAACGGCATACGAGAATCACCAAGAAAATTGAAAAACAACAATATAGAACCAGTAATCCTGAAAACCGAAATTATAAAATGCTATTAAACAATTTAACAATTTTAAACAAATTAGAGCCCAGTTCCAGAAGTTATATACCAAAAAATGTTAAAATTAATTAGCAAAAAATGTCAGATTTTATTTTATTTTTATTTAATCGCATTTATAATACGAAAAAATGATCCCAGCTCTGTCTTGAATCAATATTCATCCCACTACTAAAAAAACCAAACCTTCAATACTGCAAAGAGTTACATGAGTCATTCTGTAAAGATTTAATCTTAAAATATAATTTCAAAATATTTAGGCAGTTTGTGTTGTAATATAACAATGAAAACTGTAAATATAACGTTAAGTAGCCGGATGGAGAAAAAACTGTGACGTCAGTTAGTTTTTAAAACGTCATACTGACATTAGTAATTAAGTGCTAGTTACGCACTCGGCCAATCCGACGGCCACGGCATCGATGCACGACTCAGCCACCCACTGTTTAATACCTGCGAAAAATAAAATACAATTAATGTCATAATTAAAACGACAACTGCGATATTTTAATACACACGCAATAGAGAAAGGAAGGACTGGTCAAAAGAATAGACATGGAACGGGTCGATCAACACTCGGTCCGGCAAGGAGCGAAAAATGACAAATCAGTACTTACCATCCTAGAACAAGTGGAGTTGTTATCAGATCAACACGCTTATGGAACTCCGGAAGGTTGGCCTCCATTCACCACCCAGAGGCCCAGTGGAGTTCTCACAAATCAGCACTCTAGTGGAACTTAAATCTCTCTTGTGGCGTACGCTATTTTATAGGATCGTCGCTTTTCATCTCCTCTAGCCCGCATCGATGGAAGCGGAACCTGCGGTAGGAGCGCGTGTGTACGGAACCCTGACGGGACGGAGGCGATGCACATCGTTACAAACTTTTCTAAAAATATTTATTAAAATAATCCTGATTTTCCAGATACTTTACAAATGACTGTATCCAACTGAAATGGATGATTTAGAAAACTATGGCTTGTTAAATATCTAAAAATAAAGAGCATTTTATACTGTCAACTAAAATATTCTTTGTATACTATATACCCTTAGTAGTACAAGCTGAAATATATTTTGTGTATATTCTTAGCTTAAGCACCTATTGAGCCTTGACTCTTTTATAACGAGGCTTAACTTAATAAGATTCTTACCTTTGCCGCATTGCGTTGACCATAATTACTTAGTGGACCTTTTTTTAAGTCATGTTTTATTATTAGCTTCATTGCGTTTTGTCACTCCAGCTTCGTGTTAGAAAAAAACCTCTAACTAAAATCTAATACTTCATATATTACTATATTACGCAAAAGCTTTTGATTGTGCTAAACAGTTGAAGTTAGAGTTAATCAGAACTCTAGATGCACAAGAACTAGACAAAAACAACATTATTTGCATACTCTGTTTTACATATATAAGCATTAAGTAGTGTCAATAAGTGTGAAAAGCGGCCTAACCACGAAAACATTCATTATTGGATGTAAAATCACGTGAAATAAAATTAAGATGTGTCCTATCCCCCACTCTCTTTAATGACTACTCAAAATGCATCATCTAAAACATGCGAAAAAAAGGTATAAAAATAAAAGGCAGACTACTTTCCCATCTAAGGTACGCTGATGGCACAGCGGTGTTAGCAGACATGGCAGAAGCTCTCCAGCTTGTGCTAAAGAAACTAACCAGGGAGGGTGATAATCTCGGCATGAAAATTAACGCTACTAAAACTAAGATCATGGTCATTGGCCGGAACCTAAACTCGCAGACAAACATAACTGTCTATAACAAGCTAATAGAATAAGTAATATAACTCAAATTCTTTCTAACAAACAAAACTTTCTGAGTAACCGCAGCCTCAGAATAACTACCAGGCTCAGATTTCTCAAATGCTTTTTGTACTTTATCTTTGAATAAAGATAACAAACATCGTATATTTAGGGCATAAATTTCGACATCACAGACATGAAATTGCAAAAAACTAGAATAGAAGGGAAAATAGAGGGTAGAAGACCTGGGCGTAGGCAGTGTTCCAGGTCAAAGGATATCCGTGATTGGACAGAACTCAATTCAAACACATTCCTTAGAACTAGAAAAAAACGTAAATTTTTAGCAACCTTCACTGATGAAAGAAGAATTTAAAAAAAGAGAAAGGACAAATTGTGTAAGATTCCCCAATATTATGAAAAAGTAATTCTAAAGAATTCTTTTCTAAATTATACTTTAGGCTCACATATGGTCAGTTTATGACTATTAATTACTATTTAAATGGGAATAAGCCACAATTAAATGTTAAAATACGTTTATTGACGTTTCAATTTCCACTTTTACTAATGTTTGTATTTTGAGAAAGATTTTCGAAGTGGAAATTGAAACGTCAATAAACGTATTTTAACCTTTAATTGTGGCTTATTCCCATTTAAATAGTAATTAATTTAAAATGCCACAAGAAAATAGCTTCAGAACAATATTTCATGACTATATATTCAAAGTAAGAAAGAAAATTATTTAACTTTTTAAAAATGATATTAAATAAAATTGATGAATTACTTGGAAAGTTCATGAACTAATTATGCGAGGAAAATAAAAAGTTATTATAGTCTGATACCCGCTTTTTTTAACTTCATAGCCACGTCTCTTTAGCCACGTTGTAGTAAAAAATCGGCGCATATGTATGATTTGTGCAGTCTGATATGAATGAACTGGTCCAGACTGGCAAATAATTAGGTACAAAGCAATACAATGAAAAACCAAATTTAAAACATATAAATGCTCTGCCAAGAAGTGAAACAAATAGAATAAAAAAACTAAAAATGTCAAGAAAATATATTACTTTTATATGGGATTAAGCCACAATTAATTGTAATGCCAAACTAACTTTTGACGTTTCAATTTCCGTCCCGGCAATCGTTTAAAAAAAATTATTTTAAAATTGTTATGTTTTTATGTTGTTAATAGGTTGTGTTTTTTAGAATAAGTGTCTGACGTACTTGGCCCCAATATTGTAGGAAGTAGCTTGCTTTTGGGTTAAAAACAATCTGAGGGTGGTATTTTTATCCTCGAAATATGAAATTCTAATTGTTTTGTGTATTTTTTGTATTATTTGTTCGTGTAATGTGTATTGACGTAGATTATTATATTTGTGTATTGTGTGTTGCATATTTATGGTATATATTATAGTTATAGATGATATGTCTGCGACTTCCTTCAATCCGCTATTGTTGGTATATTCTTGTTGTTGACTTCTCCTTTTAGTATTCGGCAACCAAAGCCTGCTACATTCTGCAGATGGTTATGCTACACATTTTTATTTATTAAATAAAGTGACAGCTGCTTGTTTGACTTTTCTCTTTTTCGTGTCTGTTTCTTTCATGATTATTAATGAATGTTTTCATTGTACATTGTACTTGCATATCTGAGATTTATCAAGTCTGTATTTTTAATGTATTTATCATGTTCATTTATCCTGACACGTGATCTTGCAGCTTCTCTTACATAAAAATTGTTGCATTTACAGGGTATCTTAGAGATGAAGCTCCTTAATCTTTCTTGTGTGCTGTTGGGTTTAGTTTTTGATCTCAGTGTATTGGTTGTTTAAAATGTTGTTATACTTTTTTTCTATCCTTGTAAATTTTTCTGATAAACCCTTAACATATGGTATTGTTATTATCGTTGAATCCCTTCTGGTGTATCAGTATCGTTAATTCTGTACAATTTCGTGGTATTTTTATAGACATCAACCTTAAATGGTCCCTTCATATCGATATGTTAAGTAAGGGACTAGCCTCAGCCTGCTATGCAATAAGATCTGTTTCGAAGGAAACCAATTTAGCATCTTTTAAAATAACATATTTTTCTTTGTTCGAGTCTCATCTTCGATTTGGTCTTCTCTTTTGGGGTTCTAGTATAGCTGCCCAATCTGATGTTATTTTTAAATTACAAAAAAATTCAACCTTTGATGTGTATTTACCGATCCCATCCACTAAGTTAGTAAAGAAATCTATATTATATTCGGCAAAAAAATTATACAACCATCTCACTTTGCAACTTTGATATCTACAACTTTACCCTTAAGTTCCGTAAATTAACAAGAGCCTATCTATCTGAAAGACCATATTATTATTTAGTGGAAGAGTTTCTTAACGAATAACTAAGAAATTACAGTACGTTTAGAGACAAGCAACCAAAGTATTTTTATATATATATTTGGGTATCACATGCAGCGACTTATTCGTAAACTAGTTCGTAAGGTTTTATTATGCAATTTGCAATTTAGTTAAATTTTGCAATGGATTGTATATTTTATTATCTTTTATTTTGTAATATTGACGATTTCTGTAATTTTAGTAAATTTTATTTGTTATTGTTATTTTTTTAATTTTTGGTAAGCAAATAGTACAATTTTCAGTTACAAGAAAGCATATTTCTATTCTATTCTACTCTACTTCTGACTTGCTGTCAGAAGAGCAGTGGAAAATGATTTAAATGCTTTTGATTTCCGTCAATATGCATAATTACTACTGGGGATGGCGTACTGTTCATTTATTCCGTCGATGATAATGTGGTTCACTGATGTGGTATTTGAGTGAGACTTTTAAGTAACAATTGGTATTGGTTGGTTTTCGATAAACACAATAATAAAAACATTAAGATTGGTTTTTCCTTATGAGAAAGTCAAGAAACGGTAGGGTTGAATCCGTTTTCATCTTCATTGTGAACTCGATACTAAGATATATATCATTAAGATGGGGTTGAAAAGACACCAAAGCATTCCTGCCGTTTGGCCGGAATGTAGAAAAATGTATCTTTAACATATCTTAGTTAACATAATGGATTTGAGCAATTAATTCTATTAGAAGTCTATTAATTACACTCCCAAATATATTGTCACCAATATATTTTTTTTATTTATTTACGCTGTAACCACCAGGGTTATTAGCGACCTAAAAAATATAATACAGGTAAAGTTAGAAAAAATTACAATAATTGATATAGTCCTGAGTCTTTAAGATAACTTATTGTGTTTTTAATGTTCATGTTTTTTCCTAGGGCTTCCTTTATATTACTTATGATAGTGTGCTTCTTTTTTGCTGCTTCATATGTTTTGCACTGAGTTAGTATATGCTTAACGGAGAGTGTTACTTGACAATTTTCACACATTGGCGGTACAGTTCGCGTAAAAAGGTGTTTATGTGTAAAGTTACTGTGTCCCAGTCGCAAACGTGTTATTCTCACTTGGTCGCGTCTATTCGCTGTAGGTTGGAGCCACGGTTTCACTAGTTGTTTGATTTCCTTGGCTGCATGGCTGCACTAACACCGTCTGAAAATTTGAATGCGTCAGTGTATATCTTATAGTGATTTTTATAAGTTTCCATTTCTATTAAGAATTATTGTTTGATCAGGTCTATTATAGGTTCACGTTTTTTATATTTACTAAGGTTAGTATTAATCTTAGGAATTGGTATTAACCAAGAAGGTTTCTTCTAACTATTTCGTAAAATGGTGGATCTAGTCTTGTTGTAGAGAAAGTGTCTTGAAATCGATCTGTGAACGTATTGGTATAAGTAGGGTGTTCTTTATTACTAGTTATTTTAGAAGCATATGAGAGAGAAAGGTATTTGCATCGTAAACTTAGGGGTGGTTCTCCTGTTAAGCATTGTAAACTTTCAACTGGTGTCGTTCGAAACGCACCTGTAGCTATTCGTAGAGCTGTGTTTTGAACAGTTTCTAAGGTTTTCAATATTGATACTTTGCTTGATGAATAAACTATCGCACCATAGTCGAGTATGGATCTAACTAAAGATTTATATACATGTAATAGTATATTTTGATCTGCTCCCCAGTTTTTGCTGGAAATAGTTTTCATAAAATTTAGTCCTGCTTGGCATGATTTTTTAAGTTCTTTTGTATGTTTTTCCCAGGAGAGCTTTTGGTCGAAAACCATACTTAAAAATCTGATATTATTTGTGAAACTGAGGGTTTGAATATATAGCTACAGATGTGGAGTTAGAGTGCAATGTTTTCGTGTGAATAAAATACATTTAGTTTTTGTCTGTGAAAATTGTAATCCGATAGTCCTAGACTACGATTCTAATTGATTGATTGTGTGTTGTAAATATTTTTGAATAGATGTAGAGTTTTTTTTTCTTTGGCAAATAAAACTTAGTCATCAGCATATAATCTTCCTTTAACAATCGGTGAGGATTGTTGAAGTATGTCGTTTATGGCTATTAGAAAAAGGGTTGAACTTATAACTGATCCTTGTGGTACTCCGTTTTCTTGAACTTTTTTTATCTGAGTTAACGTTGTCTAATCGAACTATGAAGCTGCGAGATTGAAGAAAATTGGGAATAAATTTTAACATATTGCCTCTGATATTCCAATTATGCAATTTTGATATGATATTGTATCGCCAGACAGTATCATAAGCTTTATTAGTATCAAAAAAAACTGCGATACAATCTTGCTTATTTGCAAATGCTTAATGTATTTCTTACTCTAAGTCTATTAGGTTATTTATAGTGGATCTATTTTGCCTAAATGTGCTTTGTTGTGGAATAAGGAGCTTTTGTTGTTCTAAATACCATCTTAGCCTTTTATTTACCATTTTCTCTAATACTTTACATATAATATTGGTTAAAAATATTGGTCGATATGACTCAAGTGATGTCCGGGATTTCTCAGGTTTAAGAAGAGGTAAATCTAGATAAAATTATAAAGGTCTAGTAATAAATTTTTCCCATTGTCTGGTAGATGTAGTAGAAATGCTAAGGTATACCGTCTGTTCCTGGGCTTGAATCTTTGGAAGAGTTTAAGGCTTCAGCAAGTTCTATGATGGAAAAAGGAACATTAAGGCTGTGAATCTCATGTCCGTCGAATCCCAATATGTTTTTGTCTACGTTGTTTTTATGTATTTTAAAATTATCAAATTATCAGTATAATTTTCATCACTAGAATTTAATTCGTATTGGTCTGCTAACATTTCTACGATTTCTTTTCTATCACTAATTATTTTGTTATTTTTTGCTAGAAAAGGAATCTTATATGGTTGGCTTTTGACAGAGATTTTCTTTAAGTTTCTCCAAACTGTACTTATGCTTGAAGAGGTATTTAGAGATGAGATAAATTTTTTCCAGGATTCTTTTCTATTCTTCTTTAGAATGTATCTTGCCTCAGCTTTTCGTGGTTTGTAGTCCGTTATATTTTCGTCTGTTTTATGATGCTTTAGTCTATTGAAAGCTTTTTTATACGCTCTTGTAGCTTGGCTGCATTCAGGTGTCCACGACTGAAGAGGTTTATATTTCTTTAAAATTTTTGTTTTTCTTACACAAGTCTCTGTGGCTGCTGTGATGGTTTGTAAAAATATACTTAAAAACTTGTCAATGTCGTTTGATAATGTAAAGTTGGTTTGGTTAATGTCCTGTTTAATCTGTTTGGTAAAATTAGTCCAATCAGCATTTTTAATGTTCCATTTTGAGATAGGCGATTCGATATTTGTGGTTTTCTGATGCGTTAAAGAAATTATAATAGGGTAGTGGTCACTACCATATAAGTATGATAGAACGTCCCATGTTAACGCAGTGAACAGAACTGGGTCACATAGAGAAATATCAATCGCCGATGATGTGCCATTATGTATGTTGAATCTGGTTGGTCTTCCGTCGTTAAGTAGATTCAGATTTTGGGATGTTATAATATCTTCTATAATTCGTCCTTTCGGGTTGAGTTTTATGGAACTCCACATCGGATTGTGGCAGTTAAGATTTCCAACGATAATTCTAGGTGAAGGAACTTGTTCCAAAATAGCTGTTAAATCTTCTTGGAATATAGTTTGATTTGGTGGAATATATACAGGGTGGTCCTTAAGTAGTTGTACCAAAGGAAACAGTAGATTCTACACTTTAAAATATTACGATTTAAGCCAAATTGATTTAATAAAATGTTGATATTAAGAAAGATACAGAGTGTTAAAGTGCAAAATTAAAATTTTATTTTTCGCTATATCTTATACGTTTGTACACATTTATGTATAAAAATTTACAACTGGATACTTTTAAATATGAGAAATTATAATTTGATACAGACTTTCATGTAACTGATAGAGGGCGCCACTTATGCCACATATGTGGTATACATTTGCACTTAACTTTTTTTGCTCTTTAAGTTACCTGTATTTTGGATAAAAAATATTAAAGATACATTATTTTAACAAAAAAAGGTATACTAGTTATTAACTTCAAAACTGAACAGTTAATAGTTAACGAAATATTAAATAAAATAAATATATCAGCAGGATAATTAATAATAGGATTTGACAAAATAACAGAATAATGGGATTTTACATCAAACATTTTACGTTTTATGTTAAATTAAAGTCATAATCAAAACATTTTGTTTACAAACCAAATTAAGAAATAGTTAAACTAAATAACATAACTTTGTTTCAAAGTAAGTGTTCGATATGTCCAGAATTTTCTTTAATTCATTTGTCAATATATTCCATAAAAGATCGTCTCATATTAAATAGCATCATTGGTTCTGAAGAAACTGCTGCAGTATTTATTTCTTCCCATAGTTGGTTGCGAATGATTATGAGACACGTTGTTTTAATGCGCCCCATACACCAAAATCAAGCGGATTAAATTATTGGCTACGTAGTGGCTATAATGTATAATGGATGAATATATCGATGACATTACTTATTTATATGATTACGTTACTGCTTACAAGTAACTATAATTACATCTCGTTTACTATATTTATAACAATATCGGTTATTAGGACAACGATGATGTTTTTGTAAAAATGCTGAGTCTTTCAGGTTAGATTTGTAGCAAAAGTATTATGAAACAAGACACATATGTGTTATTCAATACCTGTCCTCTAGTTTCTATTTGTCCTAATAAAAATGGGTAAACAATTTACGTAATGAACAATAAGTATTCTTTTAGGATTTTTTATGAAATAAATAATTATATCAATATCTCCCCACATTGACAAGGAATATGACTACCACGACCAATCCAACGTTCAGAAAAGTTGTATTTAAGTATGTTCTAACTGCCTTCTCTCTAGAATGTGGTTGTGTACCATGGAGCATAAACCACATATTTTGGGTTTTTAGCATTTTACAATAGAGAAAAAGTAATACAACGGCATTATAGAAACTTAAGAAGCGATAGCAAAGGAAAATTGTAAACATGATGACGGCCAACGTCTGAATACGGACACGGCACCTAAAGAAGAAGATGAAATATTTTTTCTCCAATAAGACATTTAGCACATATAACAAAGCATTTTGTGATGTTACATTATCATCTTTGAGTTGTTTTAAGAAGAATAAACTATGAATTATGCTTATCTACAGGTATTTAGTGCTTTACCGCACAAATCTCAAACTAAGAATTATTGTGCAGCTGACTTATAAAATGCATTTATCTCGAAAACGGTTGAATTTTTAGGTTACTAACAAGTACACCTTTTCTTTGTAAAAATAATGTATCTTTATACATAACATAACTTTAAACATAATAATATTTTTTAACACAAATAGAGCTAGCTTGAGCTAGCTTAAACAGCAAAAAAGTTAAGCGCCAATTTGTGCCACATATGTGCCATATGTGGCGCCCTCTATGAGTTACATTAAAGTAAGTATAAAATTATAATTTATCCTACTCAAAAGCATCCAACCGTAAATTTTTGTCCAAAAATATTTACAAACGTAAAAGTTATAGCGAAAAATAAAATTTTAAATTTCCACGTTAACACCCTGTATCTTTCTTAATATCAACATTTTATTAAAGCAAGTTGGCTTAAATCGTAATATTTTAAAGTGCAGAATCTACGGTTTCTGTTTTTACAATTACTTAAGGACCACCCTGTATATATTACATATCTTTTGAGGTATATTTATTGTGATAGTTATTAATTCAATATTACTTGAAGTCACTGGTAACTGTGTGCTCATGAATTTTTTATCCACGTAAATTGCTACTCCATCACTGGCAATATTTTTTGGTTTAATCTGTTATAAAAAAATGAATAATTACGAATGTTATATACATGTTATATACATGGTTTGAATTTTTGAAATTTGTTTCCTGTAGACAGATAATAGATGGGTGTGTTTCAGAGATAATATGTCTTAGTTTTTTAAAATGGGTGTAAAACCCATTTAAGTTCCATTGAAGCAGAAAAGTAAATGTAATTATTCTTTAGAGGAATTATTTACCGATGAGTCGGAATCTGCTTCCGACAATGTAGTTTTCACTGCAGGGAAAAAAACCTATGTGTTTGCCAAGTTTTCGTATTAATTTGGTGCTTTTGGTTTCCATTCTTTTGTCGATGTAGTATGGATGTAATTCCGTTAAAAACGTTATAAGTGCATAAGAGTCTTCTGAGTACAATTTGATTACGCTGATTATGTCTTTTGATCCTTGTATATTTTCGAAAAGATCCACTACTTGATCGAAGCTTAACAATTGCTTTTCCCTTTCTACATATTCTCTAACTGGTTCTAGTAATATTTGGAGATTTGGTATCTCATCTATTAAGTTTTTGTTATTAGTTTTGGTTGTTTTCTTTAACTGAAGCTTAGGTTTTTCAAATTTTTCTTCGGCAGGTGGCGTGATTGCATCTTCTAGGATTCTTTTTCCTGTTGCTTTGTTCGAAGTTATCTGGGGTTCGTGAGAATTCATATGTGTATTTTTATTTGGAGGTATGTGTTGACTTATTTTGGGTAAAGTTGATTTATGTTTTTGGGTATTAGCGGATGACTCAGACGATGTAGCTGTTGCGATTGTATTGTTAACTGAAGAAGTGGTTAAATGTATATATGTATTTTGTAGTGAGCACTGCTGGGTTTGTTTTGTTGATAAATTTGGGATTGATACTGTTTGTAATGTGGTTTGAAAAGACGTAGTGTCCAATTAATTTGCATTTGAAACATGTTTCCTTTTGGGCAATAAATATGCAGTATAATGTTTGTTCCAACTCGATAATAAAAGATTCAGGTAGTACAAAGTTGTCTTGAAAAGGTGAAACGAAAATTTGTCTTCGAAAGCTTAGAATATGACTAAAGGCAGGATTGGTTGCTCCTATCCGTAGGTATGATATGTCTGAGAGAGGATTTAAACCTAGTTTTATTAATTCGTCCATTATTAAGTTAGAAGGTATGCTTGGACATGCATTGGACAGAACTAAGAGGACTGGTGGAGTTATTAATCTTCTCGCTTCTAGTATATTTCTATTTATTATTATCTTCTCTGCTATGAATTTATCTACTAGGTTTTTAGATACGGGATGCAAAAATAATATTTTTTGGTTCTATATGCTCACTCAATACTTCAAGATAGTCATTAATTGTACAATTCTCTAGAGTATTGAATAGTTTGATCTCTGTTTGGGATTAATATACTACGTGGTTGACTAACTGCTTTTGAGTATGATGCATTTTGTGGTAGCTGACTGGAAGATGACATCTTTTCAAATGGATTTAAAATCCGACTAAAACCAAATTTACTTAAATATCTAAATCCAAATAGATGAAAAAGTATATTTTATCTACTCACGATTCCAATATTCATTATACAAATCACTTTCACTTTTATACTTAATAACCACCAATATTTTTTATGTAATTTCCAAACTTTCTTCAACTTCTCTTTCAAATACCTTTGCTATTGTCCCGTTCCATGCAATAAATATTTTTACTAATGTTCCCAAATTAGGCACCATTCCAATTATCAATAATATTTTACTCGCAAAAACCATCGACCCCAATAAATGTTCACAAATTATCTGTTTACTCCAATTTTGCCTTTTTCAAGACTTATTTATCTTTAACGATAAAATTTATAGACAACCAGAAGGTTTACCAATGGGAAATACACTTTTCTGCTTACTTGCAAATATTTTTCTTAACTCTCTTGAAAATACTTTTGTTCATTCCCAAGCACAAATATTCTTATAATCTTATGGTATAGATATGTAAATGACATTTTAGTCCTTATAGAAGGCCCACCTTTAGAATAACACCACATTTTGTCATTAACTAATAATTTACATTCTGCAACTAATTATACCTTAGAGTTATAAAATACCAACAATATCAACTTTTAAGATTCAACCATTAATAAGAATTCTTTCTCTTCTTTTTGTTTTACTTAAAAATTTTCAATTTTTAGAAAACCTAAGCAAACTGATCATTACCTACCTATATCATCGAATGATCAATTTCAACATAAGATGGCAGATATTCAGTGTTATGTCCATAGACTTCTTAACATCCCTAGGTCCCAAGAAAACTACGATAAAGAAATCACAATTATACAACAAATAGCAAACAAGAATGGTTTTCCTGCTTCTACTGTTGATTCTTCTTCTTCAAGTGCCATCTCCGCGGCGAAGGTCGGCAATCATCATAGCTATTCGGACTTTTGAGACGGCTGCTCTGAAGAGTTCATTTGATGTACATCCGTACCACTCTCTCAGGTTGCGCAGCCATGACATTCTACGCCTCCCTGTGCTTCTCTTTCTTTGGATCTTTCCCTGCATAATCAGTTGGAGCAAGGTGTATTTCTCTCCACGTGTAATATGTCCGAGATATTCTAATTTTCTTGTTTTTATTGAATTTAAAATTTCCATTTCTTTGTTCATCCTTCCCAGAACCTCTTTGTTTGTGACGTGTTTTGTCCATGATATTTTCAGAATTCTTCTGTACACCCACAGCTCAAATGATTCCAGTTTTTTCATTGATGTCGCATTCAAGGTCTAAGATTCCATTCCATAAAATAAAGTCGAAAAAACATAGCACCTCGCCAACCTAACTATTAGTTCCAGTTTTAAATCCCTGGTACATAGAACTCTTCTCATTTTGTTGAAATTTGCTCTAGCCTTTTCTATTCTTATTTTTATCTCCTGATTGTAATCATTTGTGGAGTTAATCATTGTTCCCAGGTATGCATATTTGTCCACTTGTTCGACGTTGGTTTCGTTTATTAGAAGATTCTCGTTATTTCTTTGAGTTTTCGATATTCTCATAAATTTCGTCTTCTTGACATTCATTGTTAGACCATACTCTTTTCCATACTCTGCTATTCTGGTCACCAGTCTCTGAAGATCTTCAATGTTTTCGGCTAAGATCACAGTGTCGTCCGCATATCTAATGTTGTTAATGGGAACTCCATTTACCTTTATTCCAGCTGTTTCACCCTCAAGAGCTTTTTTCAGGACCTCTTTGGAGTAGGCATTGAAAATAATTGGCGACAATATGCATCCCTGTCTTACTCCACATCTAATTTCAATTTCTTCTGACAGCTGTCCGTTAACACGTACTTTTGCTCCTTGTTTATAGTATAAATTTGATATGATTCTGAGGTGGTTGTAGTCAATCTTCTTTGATTTCAGGACATTCATTAAGGACCTTATCAACTACTGTTGATAAGGTCATTAAAACGTCAATACTCAAAAAAAGACTAAACCAAGCTTTTAATGTGAAAACAAACCCAACACTATATCCATTTGTAGATCCTTACCGAGTTTGGAACCAATTTTAGAAAAAATAAGATTAAAAAATATTAAAGAATCAAAGAACATCTCAATAACACATATAAATCAAACTTTGGACATCACAATAAATTAAATAATCATTCCGTTTTCTTCTACCCACGTATATCCCCACACATGTAAAATGCACGTATGTGTATTTTATTAATTCAAAGATCTTAAATTATTTGCTTATACAGATAAAACATTATACAGATGTCCATCAAAAACAAAATTCAAAAAGTTTATTATTTCGTCTTTAACAAAAGCTGGTAATTAAAAAATGTAAATAGTTCATGACAAAAACAGTATATATTTTCTTTGTGTCCCGGTTAAAAACATGAATATTGCCGTAACCGCAGTTTGGTATTTTGTTTCCAAACACGACTTTCCATATGAACAAAAATTTTACCTGAGGCGTAACAGAGCTCAGATAAAAGCAATTTGTTTTATAATGAATAATTCAGATTTTTTCAGAAAACTTTCTGATATTTAAATGTAGAATGATGTTTTGCTAAAATTGAATATTTATTTACAGTGCACAACAGGCCTTATCGTCGTAGTACAAAAATTTATCTTTCAAATAGTTTATGCTTTTTTTTTTACTAAAAATTTCACGATACTTCTCCATATTATTCTGTCTTCTGCTTCTCTTCTCCAAGTCACCAAGTCTTCTTAAGTCACTCGCAATTTGTATTCCTCTCATTCTACTTCATACGAGCCTTCTACTTAAGAATATATTTATTACGTTCTTTAACACGTTCAATGTTCTGTATTTTGAGAACCATTTCTGAAGTGAAAATCGAAATGTTAAAATAAACTTTTTAAAGTAAAATTGTGGCTTATTCTCAATAGAAATAGTAAATTGTGTTAAGACGCTACAAGAAAATAGCTCCGGAACAATATAACAATAAAAACGTCATACCTATAAAAAGATAATAGATTGATAAAAGCAAAATAGAATATTTAACAGGTTGGTTATCAATATTTAAATATACGTGAATGCATCGTTTATATAATAAAAAAATATACGTATTGTTAGATTCAGATACATCTAAAAACTATGTTAAATACTTGTTGGGTCGGAAAAGTATCTGTTTTTTTTTTCTGGTTTTCCTTACGAAAACGCTGTTTCTAATAAGTACGTTCGTAAAAATTTGTTAAAATTGTCAGTATGTGAAATAAATATATTTTGTTTTTTTTTTATTTCAACTTTAACGTGCTCGGATACTATGGCCACGTACACAGGTACTACACCATGAATTTTCATTACACAAACATTAAGTGTTACATTAAGAATATGTTACAATAATACGGAATGATAATAATATGTTATACAATGTCTAAATTAAAATCTAATTATATTTTTTGATATAAGTGTTCATCTCTAAAGAATTGTAGCACAGCTTTTATTTGGTCAGCGTTGTTTAGGATATCTCGTACTTCACTTTTGAGTTTGTATTGTAATCTTCTGGCCGAATGTTGATGGCATTCAGTGAGAATATGTTTGATTGTCAAATATGATTTTCAGATTTGACAGGAGGGACGGATGCTAGAGGACATTAGGTAGCCGTGTGTGAGTTTTGAATGTCCTATCCGAAGTCGTCTTATCACAATGAGATTTTGTCTTGAGAGAGCTGAATAGTGAAATGTAGGCTGACTGGTTATTGACGGTTGTATTTCGTGTAAGATCGAACGGTTAGAGTTCCAATGCTGCCGCCAAAGGAGTCTGGTTCTTCTTTTAGTATATGATTTTAGGTCCTTACAAATTTGAATTTTATCGGTGATTTCAGGTGATGCTGTAGCAAGTTTAGCATAGTGATCTGCAGTTTCATTGCCTTCTATACCAATATGAGATGGCAGCCAGATTATGGTAACTGTTATGTTTTGGGACAAGATAATTTGGTAAGAGTCTAGGATCTTTTGGACGATTGGATGATCAGTAAATATATTTTTGATAGAATGGATTGATGCTAAAGAGTCTGTGCATATGGCAACCTGCTTATTAGGTGGAGATATATGGTTAAAAGCTTGCAATATACTAAATAATTCGCCAGTTTTTACGCTGCTGACGGCTGGTATAAGTGATGACTTAATTAGTGAATGAGAGGTTGTGACAGAGCAGCCTACTCCTGTGTCATTTTTTGAGGTATCCGTGTATAATATTAGGTCGTATTTATTTGTATCTATAATGTCTTTAAATGCATTTATAATGATCTCTTTCAGATGTTTATTTTTTATCGAAGTTGGTGAGCGAGGTGTTAAATTTGGGCGTGGACATGATCCAAGGAGGAGATGAAGGGAGATAAAGAGGAAGGGTATGTGTAAGAGAGATATCATTAAGTGTCTATGCTAAAATTAGTGGAATAGGTTTTATTGGTGGTAAGGAATTGGTATTGTGTAAATTATACGTGGACATTACAAATAAGGGATGCACTGGATTAGAGGGGTTAGCTGATACCGATGCTGCATAAGAGAGTGACAGTTGTTTTCGTCTTATACAAAAAGGAGGTTCGTTAGCTTCGCAATAAAGATTATCTACAGGACTAGATCGAAAAGCGCCAATACAAAGACGAAGGGCTGTGTTGTGAATTGAGTTTAGAAGGTTAATATATGTTTTGGAGGCGGATATATATATATATATATATATATATATATATATATATATATATGTATATATATATATATATGTATATATATATATATATATATATATATATATATATATATATATATGTGTGACAACCATAATCTAGCTTGGAGCGTATTAGTGATCTGTATATTTTAAGAAGTGAGTTTTCGTCAGATCCCCAATAATGATGTGATAGAGTTTTTATTATGTTTAGTCTTATGCACGTTTCTCCTTTTATTGTAAATATATGTTGCTTCCAAGTTAGTCGTGAGTCAAACGTTAATCCGAGAATTTTGCATTGTTTAACAACAGGAATAGGGACATTGTTGATCAAAATAAGGGGAGATGGAGAAGGGGGACGTCTACTAAAGTTTATAATTTTAGATTTTACATAGGATAAAGATAACCTCATGTCACTAGTTTTTTTAAAAAGTGTGTGTCAAACAGCAGTTTGAATAAGCTTCGAGGTGGTAGAAGAGTTTTGTCCATGACAGTAAATTACTAGATCATCAGCATACATGATATGTTTAATAGGGGTAATGTGGTGAGAGCATAAATCACTTATTGCTAGATTAAAAAGTGTAGGACCGATCCCTTAGGTACGCCATCAGTTTGAGTATGAGTAGAAGATAAAATACCGTTGACAGAGACTCTGAACGATCTAGAAGATAGAAAATTTCGTATGAAGTTAAATATATTACCATTAATATTAAGAAGGATAAGTTTGTTTAATATATATTGCCTACTTATAGTGTCAAAAGCACCTTCAATATAAAATATGGCAGCTACGACTTCTTGTCTTTTGTTTAAGGCCTTTGATATATGATTTTGGAAGATTACAAGGTTGTCTTGGGTTGAACGGTTCTGACGAAATCCTGACTGTTCATTAGCAAATATCTTATGTTTTTCAATGAACCATAGGAGTCTTTTATTAATCATTTTTTCGAATATTTTACTATATCACTATATATATCACTAACTTGTACGTACATCGTACAAGTTAGTGATATAGGCCTATAAGAGTTGGCCAAGGAACGTTCTAGGTTAGGCTTTTTAATGGGTATTACGATAGAGGTTTACCATTGATTGGGAAATTGGTTAGATGACCAGATTAAATTATACATCTCAAGTATTTTGAGTAGGCTACAGTTTGAGAGCTTTTTGATTAATATGTAAGGAATGTCGTCAGGACCAGCGGCAAGTGTGAATAACTGATACTAGTTCTTCAAAAAGAAAGGGAGAATTAAGATGTGTGATGTCCAATATTGTTTCGGGTGAGGAACAGGGTGGGGCGTTAGGTAATGGTTTTCGTAAGGAGGTATCTATTTTACTTTTGAATTTAGTGTCGAAGTGCGTTGTTAGGGTTTCGCCGATTTCTTGATTGTCAGTGATTGTAGTGTTATTTACAGCAATACTAGAGATTTTGAGGTTGGTGTTGTTTCCTTGGATTTGCCTAATCTTTTTCCAGAGATCCGCGGATTGGTGCTGGAATTAATAGAGAATACATATTCTCTCCAAGATGATTTTTTACTTTGTTTTATAATAAATCGGGCTTTGGCTCTGGTTTTCTTTAGTTCAATGAGATTCTCCAGATTTTTGTTTTTACGGTAATTTTTAAGAGCTAATTTTTGTTGTTCTGTTGCGGTTTGGCAAGATGTATGCCACCATGGTACTGCCTTTCTTTTATGGGAAATACTATTTTTGCCTATGTGCAAATTTGCAGCTTTAAGTATGGAATCTGTGATTAATAATAGATTATTGTTAATATTGTCGGATAGAGATAGAGAAGGTAAGGTGTTATCTGTTTGTGAAGTATAGTCTATCCAGTCGGCATTTTTTAGCCGCCAGAAGTTTCTGGTTATAGTTTGTTCATGGTAGGAGATATCAGATTATACAAATATTGGAAAGTGGTTGCTGTCATATAGATCATCGGAAGTTTTCCAAGTTAGTGAAGTATATGTTTTTGGGTCGCTAAAACTAAGATCTATCGCCAAAAATGTGCCAGAGGAAAAGTTCAGATGCGTATTAGAGCCTGTATTTAGTAGACAGGAGCCTGTGCAATTGACAACGTTTTCTATAGTTTGTTCTGTCGTGATGAGAGGATGGGATGAATATATTTCACTTGAAATAAAAATAGATGTCCCACCACTGGCTCTGTCACAATTAGTTCTGATATAATGATATCCTTCGAACTTTTTTAGTGTGGGAAGCTTAGATATTTTTAAGTTCGTTTCTTGTAGACATATGATATCGGGTTGTTTTTCTGTCACTAGTTGTTGGATTCTTTCAATACGGGGAAAGAACCCATCGCAGTTCCATTGGAATAAATTGAAGGTGAATCTTGAGTTGAAGGGGTAAGGGGCAACTAAGATAGTTGTTCTGGTTGTTGGGAGAGAAGGGTTTTGGTTTCATAATCGGTTAGGAGTTCGGATGAGACGCTGATATTATCAGCGTCATCTGGGTTTAGCTGTCTTTTGATTTTCTTTTGAAGTCTCGTAAGTCGATTTTTAAGGGATCTTTCCTTAAATAAATATAATTAAATTAAAACGGAATGGGTGTTTTATTATATAATAAAATTAAACTAAGTTAATTCACGTGGCAAAAAGTAAACTTTTGCTGAATGGGTTGTGCTAGAAGTGTCGATTGTTTTTTGCAGATTCTAGAATAAATAATAAAGTGGATGGTTTATCTACACGTCAATATACTACGTACAATTGATCATAAGAGAAAAGATTATTTTTTATATTCAGTCCATAAACATTCAAAGATTGGACTTATCTCGTCCGTATTCTATAAGGGGTTTGGTCGTTTGGACGAGTTAAAAAATCAGCAGCCTAAGGTAAGAAGAGTACTAAGATTAGAAGATGGTCCTCGATCTTTGCTGTATATGGTGACCAGGAAGTCGTATACAGACAAGGCAAGCTACGAGGATATTAGGAGTGCTCTAACTAATTTAGGAAAGTCGCGTGCAATTATGACATCAAGAATTTTGCCTTACCCAAGATAGGCGATGCACTAGAAAAACTGGATTGGAAGTGATCTTCCGAGAAACTGGCGTACAAATTACTGTATGTTACATTAAGCCGAAGAGATCGTGTCCTTCAAAGGCAGCAGACTATTATTTCTTCTTTAGGGGTTCATGCGGAGCTGGAGAGTCCACCATCCTGTACCTAAATATAAAGTTTCTGATCGGAATGATCAGATCTAAGAGGGGAGCAGTGTAACGAACATGCATTCGACGTAACCCATATAACGGTTGCATATCGAGAACGACGATGTGTGTTCTCGAAGGTTCCGGATGTATCGACCGGGTAAGTAGAGATCGAGCCGTCAAACAAGCGAAATAGAGATGGACTATTCCAAATTATTCTAGTGCATAATAACTTGTATATATAAACAGCGCTGTTATGAATTAAAGTTAGTTGTTAAGATATTATCGTACTGTAAACTTGTAAATAAATAGGTATATTTACATAAATTAGAACCGCTCGTTTTATTGAAATACGCTACAATATACATTAAAAAACTTAAAAATTTATTTGAGACTATACTACAATATAAAATTGGGTAAATACTGATGTGGAAATAAATAATTTACGAGGTTTAAGGAAATATAATTAATTAAGAGTGGTAACAGCCACACTATTATACAAGTTTAACAAGATTAAGTATTTAGTCATCAATTTAGTTTGTAGCTTAACGAATAAAACAATTACCTATTTGTTTACAAAAAATATTAATTTTTGATAGACGTTATAGACTTGATATACTAGAGCATATCGATCTTTTGTGGTTCATTCTTTAACGTTTCTCAGCTAAGATTATTGTTTTGTGTATGTCACATCTCGGTTATATCTTTTCTTTTAAAAAATTGCAGCTGCTCATATCCCTATGTCTCATTTCGTATGTCTCAAAACGTTTTTTCTTCTTTTTGATTTTTGATTACGGTGTCGTTAGCCTTGTACATGTTCTTCTCTGTTCTCCATGATATTTTAAAGATGCCAATTCAGTCCAAATAGTTATATACCATCCGTTTATTTTCACAAACATTCAAAACAACAAACACATTGAGATATATTTTGTCTAAATCCAAACATAACAATGAAAAAGAAATTACAAAGAATTGCATTTATAAAATACCCTGTGAATGCGATCAGTTTTATTTAGGTGAAACATCAAGGCCATCAAATGTTAGAATAAGTGAACATCAATCTTATATTAAAAATAGAGCATTTGATAGATCTCAAATATTTAAACACGTATGGGATAACGAAAATAGGATTCAATGGAATCATGCAAATATAGTCCTAAAAGAAACGGATGGTAAAAAAAATCAAAGAAGCGGCTCTAATTATACTAAATGAGACCAATTGTGTCGCAAATTCCTCGGCAGAATGTAGTAGGATCTGGTTACCCATATTAAAAGAGGAAGTTATTAAAAGAAAAATGCCAGTATTAGAAAGTCGGTAACATAGAGGATACATCATTTATGTTTATTAAATAACAAACATATAAAATCAGAGTTTGGTGTTTATTGAAAGTAAACTAAATGCACGATCAAATACTTATCACGTCGGGATAGTATTATGAGGTTTTTCATCGTTTTCCCTCACAATTTACTATGGAATCACTAACAGGAGATTTTTACTGTCATCATGGCATCATGTGTTTGTTTTTTAAAGACGAATTACATGCTATGATTTTTTCTGACGGATATTCTCAAGTTAAGTTGATTTCATGTAATCGAATGAACTATCTTACAAGTAAAGTCGTCACAGGAACGCAACTCAACAATATTGGCAATATTATTTTAAAGTCGTCTAGTTTAAAATGTATAGTGTCTGTCTGAATTGTCAATATAAATGAGTCAGATAAAATTAAATTATTAAAAGAATTTTTCACCAAATAACAAAACAACAAAATTTGTTTAATTTACTAATGTTTGTATTTTGAGGACGATTTCCGAAGTGGAAATTGAAACGTCAATAAACGTACTTTAACCTTTAATTGTGGCTTATTCCCATTTAGATAGTAATTAGTGATATATAATCTAGTCCTACTTTGAGATTAATAAAATATCAATAAATATCATTTGATAATTAACATTAACCGTAAGTTACACATTAGAGGCGAGGAACAGACAAACTTAGTAAAGGAAGATCACATATTCGTTGGGCTGACGACATTAGACGTATCACGAAAAATTGGCAACAAAGAGCACAAAATCTCAAAGAAAGGAGTTTAAGGGAGATCTATGTCGAGCACTGGACGTGATAAATAAAGGCTGGATGATGATGATGATGATGATGATGATGATGAGTAAATTTAGTTCTTATATAAAATTAATAATATGTTTAAAAATGATAATTGTATTTATATAAAATAAAAAAAAAGATGTGTCATAAAAATTTAAACAGATGATTCAATGTTGTTATTAATCGGATGATATTTATGACTGTTATTCAATTTTAACAATCAGTACGAATCAAATCTTTTAGTGATTGATATTCTTTTAATTTTTTACTTCTTATTTAACATATATATTTTGTTAGATATTCTTCACGCAGTTTTTAATGTAAACCTGCCTAGAATAAATATATATAATGACTAGAAACGAATTATTCTAGAGTAGTGGATCAGTGTCAATAACCGCTGCTCTGTGACGCTACCCGTGACAACGCCATCTTGTTGCGCTAGTTCCGTGACGCTCGCGTCAGCATTATACTGTGGAGAAGCATAAGTAGACAGTTAATAAGTTATAATACAATGTCAGTATAGAAGCTTCGCTTTAAAAAGTTTAAAATGAAGTTTTTTTTAAACAAAAATTTTAGTGTATTATTTTATTTTTATTTACTGATTTTTGAGAAGATTAAATTTTTGTTTGCAGTAATATAATCTAAAAGTTTTAATTTATTCACACAAGTACCTTTATAGGATTTCAATTTATAATCGAATACAACTAAATCTAAATCAAAGTTGGTTTTAATAACTCTTCTATGCGACGGCAGATCTGTATACAAAAGCGGCATTCGCAAATCTCTGCTTCGCGTCTCCGTCGCGTCGCGTCGGTTAGTATTACAACCAATACCTCGTCCGCCTCTCGTATTGCGGTTGTTTCCTTCAGAATTAATTCCGTTAACAATTGTCGCGACCCTGTTCGGTGGTTAACTATTAATTACGTAATTTACAAAGTATAATTATCGAGGGTTTGAGAAATGGGTAAATCATTAAATCGGATTAACGCAGGCTTCAAGTTTCTTTTTAGAAAACTATTTCTATACTGGTTTACATGTTCATATACCACGTGTCTTCTAAGTATATTCTTAGCAAGTGTTTTGTTCATTATTGAAGTTTGGCCGAAATTTTACAAATGTTTGTTTTTGCTGTTCACATTCGATTTAGTGTATAATCTAACCTGTTTAGACATTAAGACACCAACATCCTGAATCCAACTATCCGAATATTTTTTTTTTAATAATAATCTCCCTTTAGTATTTAGGGTCAATGATTAGCCGAGATGGTACTTGTATGAAAGATATAGAAATGAAAATAGCACGGGGAAAACAAGCCACAAGAGCACTTCACGGAGTGATATGGAACAACACTCTAACCAAAGAAAACAAAAAAAGGATCTTTCAAAGCATAGTGATAAATATTACCCTATATGGAGCGGAAGTATGGCCAATGACAACAACAATACGAAATAAAATAAGAACAGTTGAACTTGACTTTATGAGAAGATGTCTACAAATCACAAGAGCGGATAGAATAAGAATGGAGAAATATGGAACAGAATGGAATGGTTTAGCTCAATTACAAAAAAGTTGGAAAACAGAGCCCTGCAGTGGTACGGGAATGTACAAAGAATGCCAGAGCAAAGGTGGCCGAAAAGAATATTAAACTGGGATCCGCCGGGAAGAAGACGGAGAGGAAAACCTGCTACAAGATGGAAAACATACGTCGGAAATGCTATGATAGATAGAGACCTCAGAGAAGGTGACTGAGAGAATAGAGTGCTGTGGAGGACGAAAACGGCGAACTCATAATGGGAAAAGCCGAAGAAGAAGAAGAAGATAAAAATCTCGACGAAGCTTCATAACTCTAATTCATATTTATAATTAACCGTTCAGTGAGCCTGCCAGTTTTATAACATGCAAGCTCGCGCGCGTACTCTGAGTCTGCACTTATTTATGACCTTTATGATTTATGTTATTTGAACTGAAAATAATGACCTGAAAAGTTATAGAAAATAAGTCAATAAAAGAAAAACGAAAGGAGAAAGGATAGATTTCATATAGAAAAATAAACAAACTTTTAATACATGTAAATTTAACCAAAATTTTTCTAAAAAACCGTAATGTTTACAAAAAATTACTGAAAACAACTTATTTTACATTGCAGTCATTGCAAATAAAATTGGCATGTTCCAAACACATAAATTTGTGGCATCTTTTACAAAAATATTTTGTACGTCTACTTTTCTTACATAGCAATATTTACATCTGCCTTTTTGGAGACAGAGATATATTTGGCTGTTGTTCTTCTTCTTGAAAACCACAAATTTTTCTAATTCTTAGTTTCAAAGTTGCTGATAATGAGCCGATTGAAGCCCTTCTGCGCAAAAAATCATGACAAGCATAAAAAATGACTTGAACTTACAATTAAAAAAAGAAAGCTACAGTATCTCGGACATGTGATGCGGGGCGATAAGTATGGCATCCTGCGACTCATAATGCAAGGAAAGATAGATGGCAGAAAAAGCATAGGAAGAAGACGAATTTCATGGCTTAAGAACCTGGGAGAATGGTTTGAATGCAGCTCAAAACAAGTATTTAGAGCTACTGCCCAAAAAATTAAAATATATATGATGATTGCCAACCTCCGTAGCGGAGATGGCACCTGAAGAAGAAGAAAAAATAACTATTGGCCACCTTCTTGTAGTTCTTGCGGTCAATCACATTCGTCAATCACCACGTCATCATTAGTACGTGCCTCCGTACTAATGATGAATCGACCAATGCAGGAAGCAAGAACATGTTGCAGGGTGGAAGAAACAAATTAGGGCGAGTTATATACGAAGATACAAAAGTGCGTAGTTAGAGTCCGCGCGCGTTCAGTGGAGGGTTAAAGCAAGAAAAATATCATGACTGAGTAGGGCGAATCTGAGTAGGGTGGTCTCCAATAAATTAATTTCTGCACTGTCTCTACGGTTACAGACAGAACAGACAAACGTTAATTAATAGAAGTTAAATCTGGCTTTCTGAAGTTAATGTGATAAAAAAATACGTATAAATTTTGAATATTGAGGTTCTATTAAAGTTGCTTAGCAAACATGTCGTCTTATAATTCAGTTAATGGTCTTTTAATTCAGTAAATTATTATTCTTCTTCATATAATATTTTTTTCCTAAATAATATATTTCTGGTTCATTCATCAACACATTCAACCCTATTAGCTCATGTCAGCCCAATAAGTTTTTGGTTATATGCTGTAACTGGTATACTTTCTAAATAAGAGTTATGCTGTGTTCAGATCAAGGCTTTCTTTGTCTAAGAAAGTGCTTTTTGACCTTCCTATGACTGGCTTTAGGCCAAAGTATCTTATAGCAAATCCTTTTGTAGCATTTGTAAATCTCTTGGTATATATTGAAATCCCCTCATATAGGTATTAAAACACCAAAATATTTAAATTCCTCTTTGCGTCGCCGAGTTGATAAAAACCATTTTAAAGTTGTTTATATGTCATAGATGGGAATTTACTCACACTCGCTAAGGTCGCTGTTAGGGGTAGTTGGCTTTAGCGTAGGTCCAAATCTTTCGTCAAATTTTATCATGTTTTCTCCTCTTTTGTCCCTTTTCATGAAAAATGTGTAGTAGTGTAAAGTTCATATGTAGTTACAGTGTGAGGTTTGACAAGATGGGCTATTGAATCAGTCATATGTTTTAAAAGAGTAATCACTATTTCTATTTTTCTAATTATCTAAGATATTTATGTCGCCTGCAACAATTTGAAGGATAACAACATGTTCCAGTTTCCTGTTTTCTAAGAAGCCCAGTCCAAGGTTTGTGTTCCAGTGCCCCAACTTTTAATCTCAATTTTGTCTTGTCCTATCGTAGTTTGGAGATAAATTTGTTCGTGTCAATCTAACTTCAATTCTCCCAGAAAGTCCAGTGAAGTCCAGTTACAAAAAATTTAAAGTAAAGAAATTTTAGTGAAATCAAGGTAACCTTTTTTGTTTTAAACTTTTAAAGAAAGAATAGACATTTTTTTCTAATAATAGTATTTGCTTTCATAACAATTTAAAATAATTTGTAATAATTAAAATTATATGTGTTAGGGCGTGGCCATAGCTGTCACAATTATTATCATTTTTAAATTTCAAGTATTGACATCTGACAGCTAGTTTTATTTGTTGACATTAGTTTGTTTTGTTCATAAAAAAAGGTTAATCTTTATGAATAGTCTCATTTTAAAGATATTTCTTAATTTATAATAATTTATTTTTGCCACAGATCATAGCCCAGTAACAATTTATTGTAGTTTTGTAGTACCTCCCACTAGTAAATGGATGTTGTAAACGGATAGGACGTATAGTAGGTGTTTCTTTGTTATTTTGGTAATTATCCATGTAACTATCTATATAGTATTTTGTGCCATTTATTTTTGTAACTGTTTGTAGTGAGACAACAATAAATGTTTAATTTATTTCTCTAAACCATTTTGTTTATTGATTTAGAAAAGTCTCCTAACCTCTATTTTGTGTTTTTTTAGGACGAAAGAACCTTTTCTTTTCTCCAGCAGGAAGTTTCCGCGAAGCGGCGTCCCATTTTAAATAGCTAGAGGTCCTTCTTGTTGTTTTGTTGTTCCATTTGTCCAAGAGATTCATGTATTTCCGAATTTCTTTATTGTATAGCGTTAGCTTATATCTGTAGGAATCCCAATCTTGATTACTTTTGGCTTTATTAAATAGACTTCAGACTTCCGACCTCATCTTCTTTAAGCCGTTGTTCCACCAGACTGTATTTTGTTTCATTTTTGTAGTTGCCCCAATCCAATCCCATTGTGCCATTCACTTATCCATGACCCTAGCTCTCCAAATAAACCCTGAGTGTTGTTCGCATAAGTTTCGATTTATTCTTTTGCCCTATCTCGGCCTCAATAATTTCTGTCCCCAATTTTCAACCCCCCACAATAAGACCCTATGTGGTAGGTAAAATATCTCGTTACACTCTTCAGGCAAATTTATCAGCTATTCTATCGACATATATTCTCTGGTGACCTGGAGATCATATTACTATCAGAGTGTTATGTTCCGACAGTCTGTTGAATTCTCGTATCACATTTCTACACTAGCTTAGAGCCCACCTTACGACTTTTAAGAGCCTCCGTGGTCGATTTGACTGTCTGTGCATATATCGTTGCTTTAGTTCAAACTACTCAATTCGGACGCTTCTGCACTTTTAGACCCGTCTGTGTACCAGGTATAAAACTGCAGGCTAGGTTTTGGTTTTTCTCAGGCTTTTTTCTCCCAAAGATCAACTGGAAAAGTTACTTTAGTTGGGTACCATATGGTCAAATTTTTATCATTAATTTGATAATCCTGACTTTTATTTGTGATGTTACTATGTCCTGATCTAACCATTTTATTGCTCAGGTTTTATAGCAGTCTATAATAAGTTTTTCATTTACTTTTTCTCTACCACCATGTTATAAATCCAATATAACATGTCTTGTTTAAAATATTTTCCACATTTTCTATGATCTCGCCTGGCTACCATTGTTATAGTCCCCGCTCTCCGCTTAATATCCCAATGTACTTTACCTCATGTTCCAGGTTTAGATTTGTACTGTACACAGGACATAATTTCTCTAAATTCCCTTTGGCAGTTTTTACGATTTTGTACTTCTGGGGGTTCATATTAAGCCCTACATTTTATCTCTTACCGTGCCAATAAATGTGGCGTGAGCTAAGATGACCAAGTACTGTGCCTAACCCAGGAAATTATGTCTGTAGGTGCAATCTAGCGGATCAAGCTGTCAGCTCAAAATTCCACAAAGAACAAGATATTGGGTTACGTATATTTCTTTTTAAGGAATCGTCCTTGTGATGAGGTGTGTTGTCAAATGCTCGTTATATATCGAGAAATGCACCCAGCATTACCGTTAATTTACAGGAACGTGTTTAACCCTATGTACGAGATGTTGCAGTGCTATATCCGTAGATAATATATACACTATACGCCTGTTTTCCTTGATGTATCGGACACTATATATGTTAACTAATACAACATTTCGAATTTTTTAGTCTTCATTACAAATGACAACAGACTTATCGGCCTTGGGGACTAAGATCATTTTTATATCATTTTGGATATATAAGTTACCCTTACGAGACTCCATACTTTTGGTACGTATACTAATCCTAAGCTGACCTGTAGTATCTTTTTGTACAGTAAGTCTTTTTCTTATGTAGAAGTATTGCATAAATTCCTTTCAGACCCAGCGATTTATATACCGCAATTGAGTTTATTAATCATTTGATTTTGTCCTGACCTATAACTTCTTCTGCCATACACTAGTTTTCTCTAGAACCGTAAGTTATTGTCTCCAGTCCGGTGTGATTTTATCTATCTAGTAAAATCAGTTTTGTTGCAAACTCTCGAAAGTGCACCCAGAAAATTTTTTCTTTACCTAAATCCTTATGGATGAGGATATACTTATATGAAGATCCCTCGAGAAAAGTTTGTAACAATATAACTACCCTCAGAAAGTTGGAAGCCAATGTATAACAATACAACTCCAACTATTATTTGGACGCCAGATGTTTACGGCTTCGCCTAGTTCAGTATATCAGGTATAAGTTTGTCTTATCTTAAATGTACATCTCAAAAATGAGCTTGCTAACCATTTATAGAAATGAATTTAAATTTTAGTATTAAATAAAAAACAAAACAAAGCGTACCTGAAGCCGTACAAAAATTTAATTAATTGATTTAATTACCTAAATAATATTTATGGTTTTGTGTCGCTGAACTAAGTTGTTGCAGTTGTTGGCTTCATATAATGGTTTGGATGTAGTAGTATCTAGATTCTTCTTGAATGTATGTATGTATTTTCCGGTAGCCGTTGAGTTTTTCATAGCAACTGATACTACAGTTTTCATATTCATTCGCTTCGGAAAGTCCCTGTGTGGTCCCACTAGGTATGACTTAAGAAGTTATCCCCATATGGTTAGGTCATGTCCCACCAAAAATTAAGCAACCAAAAATTAGAAAGGCAAAAACATTTTAATAAAGATTTAACGATTTAAGTAAATTAATGAGCAGAAAGATGTCTTTTTATAAATAAAAGATGTACATAAAAACAGATTCTTTACGTCTACACTAAACTATAACTGACGTCACAGAAGTCATGAGTTTTCAGTTGACAAATAAAGTTTGTAGTGACTTGAGATCCTAGAAATTTTATATACATCTTTGGCATAAAATAGAATGGAGTATAAAATTAAAACAAGTGCAAATTTAAATTGGAGTTTGCACAGAATATTTAGCAGACAGAAGGTTGAGCGCCAACTATTTTTAGAATAAAAATAGTAAAAAAAAAACACAAAGTTTGTTAACAAATGAATAAAATCAAAACACATTGGAATAAAATAATTATTTAAATAATAATAACAAACATAGAACAAAATAAAGTAACTAATAAGCCAACAGAAAAACTACCAACACCTGTTATATTAGATGAGGTGTAAAATTTCAATGAACTTAATGAAAAGATCAACATGGCAATGGTTGGCAATCAATTTACAATCTGAAATAATAATGGCATTAATATTAATGTAATAGTATGTATGTTATATATAAAATAGATATCTATATTGAATTAAAGAAACCTTTAGTATCACTCATTTAAAAACAAGCAGGAAAGTCCAATAAATGTGATACCAAAAATTTACATTTTGCATGTAGCACAGCATGGCCATCTTAATTGTGAAGAGACCGTCGTAATAGATAAGGTAACGTTGTCAAACTGCCAAATAAAGGGCCTACTTTTGAATATAATAGTTCGCCTATTGCGGAAAGAATACAATTTTAAAAAGTTATATTTAATTAAATTAGCACAAAATATTATCTATTTCACTTAATGGACATTTCAGATGGATTTCAGATAATGGACACAGTCATTAGTAGAGGTAAGTTTTGATTTGAAATGTAATATGAAATATTTTAAGAGAAAAGGTTGGCAATCAAGATTAAACTCCAAAAAAAAAAATGTCTGTAGTGTTTTGAACATACGATGACCTGTATATAGCATATAAAGTGATCAGAAAGCTAGGATGAATATATGTTCAATCTACAGCACGCTGGTTTTCTTCCCTTCGCATTGGGTATGCATTTTATCATAGAAAATAAAAGTAAGAGCACTATATGAAGCTTTATTTAAAAAGTAATGATGTTTATACATACAAACGATTATATATAATAATAAAAGATTACATTACTTTACACACACACACAAACACACACACATATATATATATATATATATATATATATATATATATATATATATATATATATATATATATATATATATTTTGACCATTTTGACTTACATAATTTTCAAATTCTTTACCTGAAGATCTATACGTAAATAAAATCCACGTAACATTACCTTGGATAGTTACCGAGAAATGACGCTAAACGTCACTTTAGTTGAAAGATGAACCGGGCCTTTCGAGTACTACTACGCCATTTGTTATCCTCCATTCACCAGAAGTGGATGTCGTTAGTAAACTTTGGTAAAGTAAGTAAAGTTTGAGTTGCAGCTCTTTACGTGAAAAATATGTAGTTAATATTTTTATTTCGAGTTAATGTAGTTTACATGAACAAAGCATTACCGAGTTAATTAGTAATTTGATACTATTTTAAGTTTTACCGATTTTGGTGAAAATATATGATAGTTTTTTTTGTGCTAATTCAAATTACTGTACTTATCGTGAAAAAAATATTGCTTTCAGAGTTGCAGTAGCTTTGATGAATAAAATTTTTCCTTTTTAAAGTCTTTAAAAGAAAAAGTCTTTTAAAGTTTCCAATTTTCCCAATTAAAAGGAATGAATTGTGACATTTTGAACTATAGCTTTGACTCTACGTAAGATGTATAGATAACTTTGTGACAAAATGATGTTTTTTGAGTTACACTACTTTACATGAATATTTTGGTAATATCAATCAACTTTCCCGTTTTTTTATAAAAATGACAGGCCGTGGAAGCCAAATATTAGATATTTTGAAAAAATAAGCAGAGCTGCGTGAAGCTGCGAGTCATATACCAGTAAGTAGAGAAGCCAACAATGAAGGGCATATAAATTCAAGCCAAATATTTTCTGATTTTGTAATGTTAACTGATGCTGATCCTCCGGGCATAACTAAATCTATCTTGTCTTTTCCTGGTTTGTATAGAATTGATCTACCTACTCAAAGTATTCCAACTAACGTACAGTATGTGACAAACTCGTAAAAAAAAACTAATGCTATGTCTCCGAGCATTAGCGAGTCTTCCCCTGTTCCTATTTTGGATACAATAGTACTGACTATTCACAACCCAACTGGCGATAGTAATGTGACAAACGCTTTAAAAAAACCTCCAAAGCATTACTATGTTTCACCAATCCATAGTAGCGAAAGTGATGTAGATGACTCAGACGCTGATCCGAACTACAATTATCAAGTGCCATTATCTAGAAAAAAAATGAGATTGAAAAGTTTAATTAATCTCTCTAGATCTCCTATACGTGAAGCTGACCTTAATCAGAAACAGCGCGGTTTCGTAGCTATTTCTCTTTATTGAGTTCGACTACTTCTTCCAGCTTTAGCAGTAGCTCTTCTAAAGGTGATGGTAATACTACTAGTCACATACGACAAGATGCAACTAATAGCTGCGATGGTCCGAGGCTAAGAGCAATTCAATAGTTGGCACAGTACCAGGGAAAAGAAACGAAAAAGAAAATTAGAAAAGCTAGAAATGTGGTTTATTATTCTTATTTATTTTTACTTATTTGAAAACACTACTCTAAGGAAATTGAGGAATTATTCTATAAAAAAAAGAGCAAGAAAAAAATGGCAACTAACCAGAGTACTACATGAAAGAACAAAAGTAAACCTACTTGCCTGACAACTAAAGAGAGAGATTATGCAACTTTAGAATGAATCCATTAGCGAATTTCTGATACATTTGACAAATGGTTCTAGTACTGAATACCTATTCGCTATGAAAAACCAGCAAGAATTTAAAGAGACCAATTATGCAAACTCTTTCTATCAACCTAGGTTGGTCGAAAAACAACAACAAAAAAATTTGCAAACTATCTCAAAAATGTTTTCCATCCATGTATAGTAGACACATATCGAATCTCCCATAACTTGCTCGAAAATACCAAAATATCAACTCTTAGACAAAACTTACGTGATTAGATGACTTAAACTGTAGCATTATTTAAACGAACGTGGTTTCACAGTCCACATATACAACATTTTCACAATAGGCGACGGCAGATACTTTTATCTCAGCGTATCAAAGCGTCACAATGGACAATGCAAGTGTTTTTTACCTCCGCTTCTACAAAATCGTAAACATTACATCACAAACACCACAATACATAGAAGGGCCTATCCTTTCTATTTGGTCTAGTATACTATATTAGAGGACCACACAAATGCCAACTCACAAAACGAAAGCTGACCTCAGTCTTACATCAACAAAAATATCCAAGGATACAAAATTCTAGGTCACGTGCCGGTACGTCCTACAAAATATCTCAAAAACACAATACTTAAACCGCAAACTAATACATTCCAGTACTATCAACATACCTCCACTACAACATCCTATCACACAAAAACACAAAACTAACTGACAGAAGATAAATAACAATACTTTCGCTTTATGTCACTAACAAATCGACCTTAGCCATGGACAAACAAAGTCGTAATATTATTTTCTCGTACTTATACAACAATAGAAAAACAACCACGGGCAAAACAAAGACTGTAAAACAGACAACATTTTCTTTTTCGGAAATTAAAAAATTTTTCCACAGCACAGTTCCTGGACTATGAAACTTTAAAATATCTATAACCGAGTTTTTATGTCTGACGAATTACATATACAATAGCTTACTTAACACAAAACACCAATCCATCGATTTCAGAACGATACAAGTCATAACAATTCATTTAAAACATTCAAAATTAAAGAAATAAAATCTTCATATTTCCCACGAAAAAATTTGACCTAATTTTTCGTACTGAATTGGGTCTTCGAAATTTATTAGCTGATTTTATATAAACAAAACGAAAGGTCAACTGTTGCATACGAAACAAACATTTTATAAACAAAAACAATATTCATTTCTCACATATGGGATATTTATTTAATAACGAATTGCAAATAAACAGAGACTAATATCTTCCACATTCAAAATACCGAGCATAAAAAATTCGCATTACTTGGTTTATAAGATTAAAAAATAAACCAAAATATTTCAACTTAATTTTTTAGACTAAAAAAAAAACCAAGATAAGAACTTGGTAAAATTGGAAAAATTGGAAATTAGTGGCAGTTAGGTACAGCCTTTTATTAAAATCTCATGAAATAACTCTCATGGTTAAAAATACTTAACTTGGGTCGATTCGATTTAACAAAAATTGGATGAAAGCAAACAGACAATGAAAAACTGAAAAAAAAATGGTTCGAAACAAACAGACTCAACAAACTCCACATACAGGGGGGTAGATAAAAATACCAATAATATTGAAAACTTGACTCTTTGTGTGAGCTACACTAAATAACACAAAATAAACCAGTTCTTGGTCTGAAAATTAGATGAGACTGCTCCTAGGCGAAACTAGGTCAACTAGGTAACTGATCACTAGTATTACACTTGTGGTCATTTAGATACAAGAAAGGAAACAAAACACAGTCTGCTACTGCTTCTAAAATTGGTCGAATCTTCTCAACTAAAACCGATTCACCAATAACTACTTTTCGTTCAAAATCTCCAACTAACCTGTGGCATAAGAAACACCATCAAAGATAGACTTGAAGGTCAAAACACAACTACACTCATCAGCTCAAACAAAAGTCATTCGAACAATACACACATTTACTCAAAAGGACCGAACAAACAAAATTACAAAATCTGCTTATTCTGTAAAGACTGTCAAATCAATAAAACATAAATGCAACAATAACGGTATTAAATATTACTGTTACAACCAACACAAAATTATTATATATTAACAAACATGTTTCTCGAGGTCTAACTAACTATTTTATTATCTCTAACATGGAGATAATTAAATTATCTCTAATAAAACTAGCCACATTTCTCCTACTTGTATTAGGACACCCCAGTGTATTAGCACATCCCAGCATATTTTTCTACTAATCTTGACTTGAATAAACTTTTCTCATCTTTTAACATTAACTTTTACTTTAATGTCCAGCTCAAGCAATTGATTTTGATCACTTAAAATCGTCAAATATACTTACACTACATATTTGTAAGTTAAGGTAAGTTACATTTAATTAAACTATCTTTACTTCCAGACTATGTGGTTTAATTTACAATGTATAAGACCTCAATTTTTGTTACACACTGTAAAATGATATCCTTTTTTTTTTCTTATATTTTAATATTAGACTTACAAAATGCATAAATAAGAAAACACACGATTATTTTTACATACTATTCGAAATAAGGTTGAATTCTATTTAAAATGACTTTAGATTGTAGGAAAATATTTACCTTTATATTGGATCTACAAAATGGCGCTTTATTTATATACACTAAACATGCCCGAACTTTACGAACCATGAAATTGCTTGTGAGATGTTCTACATCTCAAGTTTATTCTAAATATAAATATTTGCAACTGCTATTTGTCAGAATTTGAAATCTTTCACAATATAAGTAAATACAAGTTCAAAAATCCTAAAAAACCATTAGAAACTAACCAAAAATTACACTTGCAGAGGAAAATGAGAGTTTTGTATGTAAATTAGTAGAACATAAAATTAACTTAATGTTACATCAAAGGATTAACTGTGAGAATGAATTAATACTCAATAATAAAAAATGCAAGTTTGCGTCGTAGTGCTGATAACCCAAGTATATTTTATTTAATACATGTAACAGATCGTTTTCAAGTTCCATAAGATTTTCGTCCTCGATCAATGTTCTGGTGTTATATATTGCTATTAACTATAGTCTTTACTGTTGTCGTTTGTGAATGTAGCCTGGTCGACTCCGGGGATGATTTTTAGGTCCTTCTGTCCCTCTACCTCCGAGTCTGCTATCATAGCTTGGTTTCAAACGACTGCCGGAGACTTAGGGCCTTGTTTCATCTTTGTTTCTTATTTTACGGGGATTCCTGGCCCTTTCTCTACCGCATTGGCGTGTCGCGGTTACTAGTAAGGTATTGGGACAGGTTAGGAACTTTAACGTTTGCGACAAGGATGATAAGTTGGAACGTAGTAAGTACCCTCTCGGTTAAATGGAGTGGGGGTAAACCACGAGTCGCATAGGAAGGGTCAAAACCCTGAATTAGACCTAACTTTACCGGGATCATAAAGTCTATCTACCCGCTACCTATTAATAGTCATATGAATAGGTCCAATTGTAATAATATACTGTAAGAACATTTATTTTTCTGTTGGTCTGTCCGATGTACGATTCGTCGTAGTTCCTACATGGAATCTTGTATACTTCCTGATTTTCTAAAGATATTTTTGTTTTGAGGATGGTAAAATAGTTAAGATATTTCTGTCTGTATTCAATATCGTTTCTGTTTTGTGTTTTCCTAGCCTTCTCCCTATTTTCTCTGTTGTAACTTTTATATATGGTAGAATAGCTTTTGCAATCATTTTTTTGTCTTCTGTTGGGTCCTTAATTCTTTCTTGAGCATTATGAGCCTTTTCAATGGTATTTGTTAAGAAACCGTTTTTTGTTAGCGCTGCGCGCTGTTTTCATATGCATTTTTATGTTTTCTGTCTGACAATCTTTCAGATCGTGTCATTAGGGTTTTAATGACTGAATGTAATTGTGCAGGATGGTAACGGGAATCGGCATGTAGATATCTGTCGGCATGTTTTTATTTATTAAAATACCTTTAATTTTTCTTCTCCATGTGTCCAGAATATAAAAATATCATGCACGTACCTAAGCCGAAGTTGGGGCTTGTATTAGTCTGTTCCTATTGCTCGCTATTCTATTTCTTGCATAAACAGGTTTGGTATTACCGGTTGCAGTGGTAAACCCATCGGTGCTTCTTCAACTTGTTTATATCTTTGCTTTTTATAGAATGTGCTATTTAAACAGTGCTTTGTTAGATTTAGAGTATCCTCTGGTATTGGATACTTTCTGCTTACAATTTCTAATGAGTCATCTATAGGAACATTTGTGAAAAGTGAGACCATATCGAAGCTGACAAATGTCCCGGCTCAAGAGTCTTTTATACGCTTGATGAAGTGACTAGCATTCTTGTTGTAATAATCTGTTTCTTCTGTATATGGTTATAGTTGTTCAGCTCGAAATTTTTCCAGTGGTTGTAGGGCAGTTTTGGACATCTTGATGACTTCTATTTAGGTATGAGATGTAACTAATGTTCTTTCTTAATGTCTGAGTCTTTGATCTCGGCTGTTTCTGCTGGAAGATTATTAGCAATAGTAGTTTCAACCTCGCTAATAATATTTCACCTCGTCTACTACCAATCATATAAAATCATTCACAAAGATCATCAATAACAAATTAACAAGTACATTAGATGCTGTGCAGCCAAGAGAGCAAGCTGACTTCAGAAGTGGATTTAGTACCCTGGATCATATTCATAGAGAACTAATAAGTAGAGCTAAAGAATATCAAATACCGTTAGCATTAACCTTCATAAATTTCGAGAAGGCTTTCAATTCTATACATTACAAGGCAGTAATAGAAGCTTTGACCAGCCAAAGCTTTGACAAACCGTACATATAGACTTTAGTAAATATATACAGACAAGCCAAGACAAATATATATATATATATATATATATATATATATATATATATATATATATATATATATATATATATATATATACAGACAACCAAAAAATATAAAGTTAAAAATTTATAAAAAGACTCCAGAATTTCCCGCTACCAGAGACGTCCGACAAGGAGACTTAATATCACCAAAGCTTTTGACTGCAATTTATTTTCATTCATTGATGGAGAATACCTCAGCCATCTAAAATTTGCAGACAACATCGTTTGAATTGCTAATAATCCTGCAGACCTGCAGGAACTTATTATTGACCTAAATGCAGCTAGCAATAAAGTTGGCCTATAAATTAATTTGACAGAAACAAAAACAAAAGCCATGTAAAACGAGCTGGTGAATGTCAAAGATGTAATAATAAACAATATTGTACTTAAGACAGTAGAACAGTATGTATATTTGACACAATTACTACATTAATCTGGCTCCTTACTTCCAGAAATCAACTGAATAATAAAACTGGCTTAGACATTTTTTGGTAAAGATGCAGATATATACAAATCAAAGATGCCACTTCATCTAAAGAAAAAAGCATTTGATCAATGTATACTAACAATCATGAGATACGGCTGCGAAGCTTGGACACTAAAGAAAGAGATAATAGCGAAACTTAAAGTCACGCAAAGGTCAATGAAGCGAAATGGAGATGAAGAACGACTATGCACGAGAGGCTGCTTCATAATTGGTACAATACTCAGAATAACAATGCTATATATAGATATATATATATATATATATATATATATATATATATATACATATATATATATATATATATATATATATATATATATATAACTCAGAATATCTAACTCTTTTTTTTTAAATAGCAGGTGTGGTCGAGTGATACATCATTTGAATGATATTTTTTTCCCTACATGACCACTCTATTTTTTTTTAATGTATGGAATAACTTTAACAAATTTATTTATTTTGGATTTAACTAATTTATTGGTTGAAGAACAATAATATCAAAAACATAAAATTTCATCAAATTAACCAATTAAATGTTCGAAATGACCTCCTGTGCCTCCATACAATAATACAGTCTATTTTCAAAGCCTCTTCGTACTTTTGCACATACCTCCGGTGTTAATAATTGGCAATCTGTCACAATTCTTTATCGCAACTTTTCAAGATATGCAAGCGGAGTGGCGTTTCTTTTTGCTTTTGAGTATCGCTACAAAAGAAAAGTCCAATGGCGAAAGATATGATGATCTGGCCGGTCGCTCTGTTTGATCCCTTCTGCCAATCCAATGCCCTGAAAAATGTTGGTTCAAAAATTGTCTTGCCACGTCCTGTTAAAAAGTCAGTTCAGCCTCTAAAAGATTATTATCAGCTTTCAATGTGTCAGTGATCAGAGGATCAATAACGTCTTCTAACAAATTTAAATAGATTGTTACGTTGAGATTTCCTTTAAGAAATAATGGTCCAATAACGTGATTTCCTAAAACGCCAACCCACACATTTTATTTCTGAAGTGTCACGAGTCAATAAGGATTACTGTTACTCCAATAACGATAATTATGTCTATTAAGTTTACTATTTAACATAAAATACACTCGTCGGAAAAAACACGTATTGTACAATGGGTGTTGGTTGTTATTTATGATTTCACTAAATTCTTCACAAAATTGAAGCCGACGATCAGGATAATCTTCGTTTAATTGATGACGTATTCGTATTTTATAAGGGTGAAATTTATGCTATTTTATAATTCGATAAACACTAGATGCTGATACACTAGATGCACGAGGTAGTTGTCTGATAGGCTGTCGATTACACATTTGTTAATGACCCAATACCAGGACCCTTAAGCTCGTGGGGACAAATGAGCGGAATCCATGATTAACCTACGTAATATTTTTTCACCCATTTTTCACTAATTTATTACCACCCTAATAATTTTTAAGGGAAGCGATTGTGCTGGCTTACGGTTAAAACTAGTAGAATTCCAAAAATAATATTTATGATATACCACAGTGCTCTGCTAGGTTTTTGTAAATGTATTACCATACTATTAATTATTGACCCCTCAACTACTCCTTATGAGAAGTCAATAATGGTGTTAGGTTAATATTTAAAGTAATAAAAAATCTATTTTTACAATTTTACTGTACACTTCTTGTAACTGAAAGTATAAATTGCTTGCCAGGTTTTTACTGAATTTTATCCCACCTAGCCACAGTTCATGGTAAATATTCAACAAGCTACGCATTCACGCTAGCTAAATGCGAAATCTTTTTGGAAATCCAAAAGTGCTCTGCTAGATTTTTACTATATTTTTACCAGCCTAGTCATTGTTTTCTTAACTACCCGAATTAAAAACATTCTGAAATGTTACTCTGTGCTAACTAATATTTATTTTTTAAATGTTTAAATATTGAAAATATAAAAATACTTTATTACAAAAATTATAAATTTTAACTGTTTTAAAAAATTGACTTTGATTATAGTAGTGAGTACATGGCTAACAGAAATCAAGTCGTGAGTCCCTTTTATGAATATAAAATAATTTTGTTTTGTCAGTTCAAAATTTAACCTAGCAGAATTATTGGCTTCTTATAGAGGGGTAAACAATTGTGAAGGTGATAAATGAATTGGAAAAGCTTTGTAGCACACAGTGCTATTTAAAAATTACTTTTTGAAGTTATACTTCTATACGCGCGCTCCACGTTGGAAATTTGTATGGGAGTGAACCTGTGAAATCATTACATATGTAAGATAATGAGTAAGAGAGAGACAGAAGATATATTTTTTCTCTCTTCCTCTCTCGAATATAAAAATGTTCCTTTTGTATATATATATATATATATATATATATATATATATATATTATATATATATATACATATAATATTATATATATATATATATATATAATAAAATATTTATTAATATTATTATTTATGTGATGTGTTTTGTATTATTTATTAAATGTTCATAATTATATTAGTCTTTTGTATTTCAAAATATTAATCTCAATAAATCACTGTATGACCCAGAACTGTCAATTTTGAAATAAGTTTGTGTCATGTCCTCGGTAGTATAGTAGTTAGTATACCCGCCTGTCACGCGGGAGACCGGGGTTCGATTCCCAGTCGGGGAGGACTTTTTTATTAATATTATTACATGGTAAATTTATATGCGGAAGTAGAAAAGTTATGTATATTATTGTCATTTTTAAATACTTATGAATATTGCATTTTAATTTGTATTGTATTATATTGAATTATGTTGCACTGTATTGTAGTGTATTTTTCTTATGTATGTTATTGTCATTTTTAAATACTTAGGAATATTGCATTTTAATTTCTATTGTATTATTATATTGAATTATGTTGCAGTGTATTGTATTGTATTTTTATATTAATAACAAAATAAACAATGAATTTTACTGCAGAGTATGTGTAAAAAAATGTTTGCATTCAACTCCTTTCATACATATACGAAAATAAAAATATACATTTTCATCAAAATATTGATTCAATCCTTCATTTACTGTACTCCCATTACAGGTCAAATGTTGTTTATTAATTGTCAGTAATGTTAGTTGTTATTAATTCTGTTTCTCTTTCTGCTATGTCTTACCTATAGCATTACATATGTAATGATTGTGCAGATTGACTCCCAAATAAATTTGTAACGGCGAATGCGTGTATAGAAGTGTAACTTCTACCGGCAGTCCCACTGGATTAGTAAAAATCGAGCAGAATCATGTGGTATTTCAAAATTTTTATTTGAATTAAGTATCTAGCTTAATATTCGAGCTTCCGCTTAATATGATTTATATTGACTTCCCACAAGGAGTAGTTAAGAAGTGAAAAATTAATAGGGTGGTAATAAATTTGTAAAAACCTATCAAAACATTGTGGTACTTTAAATATATATATATATATATATATATATATATATATATATATATATATATATATATATATATATATATTTAATTCTGCTGGCTGAAATATTTAGCTAGTGGGAATGTTTCCAAATAAAATTGCTTTAGTGGTGGAAAATTATGAGGGTGGTGAAAGTGTGGAAAAAAATTACTAGGACACTTTTTTATTTAAATTATAAGTAGAGTCCAGTGGAATATAAAAAAAATTTCACAATAAATTTTAACCTACATAAAGTACAGTAAAATTGTTGACTTTCCACATGGGTTAGTTGAAGGTGAAAAAATACTAGGGTGGTAATAAATTCCTAAAAACCTAGCAGAACACTGTGGTGTTTTAAAATAATTTTTATTAATTCCGCTGGCTCGAATATTAAACTAACAGGAACGTTTCCAAATAAGATTGGTTTAGGGGTGAAAAATTATCATGGTGGCCAAAGTTTAGTCCAAACTTAACAGAACACTTTTTTATTTTAGTTATAAGTAAATTAGAGTGAAATTGTAAAAGAATATTTTTTCACCTTAAATTTTAACCTAACAGAACTATTGGCTTTCCATAAGAGGCAATTGAGGGGTGAATAATTACTAAGGTGGTAATAAATTCGTTAAAACCCAGCAGCACACTGTGGTATTTCAAAAACATATTTTTTTCTAATTTCGCTGGCTCACATAATAAGCTAGCAGGAACATTTCCAAATACGATTGGTTTAGGGGTGCAAGATTATCAGGGTAGTTAAAGTTTAGTAAACATTTAAAAAACACTTTTTTATTTAAGTTAGAATTAGATGAGAACGAATTAAAAAAAAAGGAATTATTCCCCTTAAATTGAATCTTACAGAATTATTGACTTTCCGTAAGGGGTAGTTAACGGGTAAATCATTACTAGTGTGGTAATAACTTCATAAAAACCTAGCAGAGCACTGTGGTATGTCATAAATATTTTTTTGGAATTTTACTAGTTTTAACCGTAAACCAGCAAAGTCACTCCCCTTAAGGGTGGTCTAGTGCTGAAAAATTATTAGGGTGGTAATAAATTAGTGAAAAATGGGTGAAAAAATATTACGTAGGTTAAAATGGATTCCGCTCATTTGTCCCCGCTAGCATCCAACTGCTTCATTTCGCACTCGACGATCTTCTTTGTGCTTTGTGTTGTTAACGTCCCCTGTAACTTCAAACTTATCACTTAAATGTTTAACGTATTGGTGACTTACATTTTTTTCTGGGTCGTTCGTATTCAAGGTCCTTGCCGTAGCCTTAGCACAATGATTATTTCCATAGTATAGCTTAACTAATTTTATACGTTCCTTACTATAATATCCCATTTTTGTAAGACTTTACAATAATATCTCTAATTAACCAGCCGTTGACCAATCTCGAATTTAAAGTAACCTAGTAAACACTAAAGAAGATAATTAGGATTCATTCATCATCTTTAAAAAAAAATTAATATAAAAAAGTGATATTTTTGCAAAAAGAAAAAAAAATCTCTTTAATACAAATGTTGATATCGATTTGTAGGTTGACTGAATAAATGTAGTGAAGGTCACTACGATCATTTAATTGGTTAATTTGGTAAAATTTTATGTTTTTCTTGTTTTTACTGATATTCAACCAGTAAATTAGTTAAATCCAAAATTATTTTTAGTCATTACTTAAATTAAAAAAAAAATAGTGTCGTGTACAGAAAAAAATTACCTTTCAAATGATATACCTACCACTCGACCACACTTGCTATTTAAAAAAAATGGTAGTTAATGCGGAGCAGTAGGAGATTACATTTGAGGGCATGAATTTTGCATGAAAATTCGTCCCCCTCCCAATTCAAATTGACGTGTATTCTTAAACTTAAAAGAAACTCTTGGTATTTGAGTTTATGGGGGTGTCAAATTTTCGTTGGAACAAACTATATATATATATATATATATATACATATATATATATATATATATAAATACATATATATATATATATATATATATATATATATATATATATATATATATATATATATATATATATATATATATATGATAATGAAGAACAGTTTATTCAAAATTATAAACAGGCAATTTTATATTTATATTATACGTAAATTATGTTGGAATCAGAAAAATTAAATTTTCAAAAATATTAACTATTCCCCTTGTTTTATATATATATAATTGCTTTTCATCATATACCAATCCAATTACACTCAATCCTTTTCATCACATATCAATCCAACTACATAAATCGAGTTTAAACATAAAATAATAAAATTTTAAATTTGGTTTGCAATTCCACACGTAAATATTACACAGAATTAAATATCCGTCAATTGTCTTCTCGTAACTCCACCTGTAGACAGAACTATGTGAATTTGATAATGTAATTTAGATTAATCCTATGACGAAATTAACGTAATCGTACTAGAGCCAGAGTAGTTGTTAAACTAAAATGATTAATGAGGACTGGCACTTCGAGCGTCTGCAGTATTATAATTGATGAGATTATTGCTCTTGTCGTGAACGCTTCATTGTATTAACGAAGTATTTGCACTAGAATGGTAAGTGCCAGATTCCAAAATTTTAAACTTGAAAAAGCATTTGTTTGATTGGTAACTTGCAACCTGAAAATATATATTTTATAATTATTATTCTAACTGATTTAATGTTTGCACTTAAAAAGACACTAACATTTTTATTTAAATTTTTACACAAAATCCTAACGTACTTCTTGTTACCTATGGCGAGACACTACTTGGCACTTAGTCGAGAGAACTTTACACAAAATTATGTCTGTGCATAAATGTCAGCAAATACGTCCTATGCTCGAGATAACAAACAGTAACTTTCTTATAGAGATCTTAAACATTTCGTGGGGCTACACAGGTCATATCCAGAAGATAGACGTCCCAATTTTAGTAGCTACAATGTCCATAATCGGCTTTTAAGTGATAAACTTTAGTCCCCTAAATTTGAACATGTTTAACTTACTGCAACTCTTACGTTTCTTTAGTCTGCATGGATTATCCTTTGGTGTCCTACTTAAAAGTAATTGTCGCAGGCTTTTGTACTTTAGGTTGGATTTATTTATTTCTGAGTATAAAAAACACAGGACTACAAAAAAGGGCTTCCAGCGGAGCCTCTTTGGATCTACCTCGAACTTAAAGACAAATGGCAGTAGGGTTTAAGCCCAGCGGTCAAGAATCTGTAGTGTTTAAGCCTAGGTCATTTATTTGGTTTATGTAGGCGTAGGAAAGGGGAACATCATTACAGATAAAAATAAAGAAATATGCATATGAACTAAATACCTACAGGAACTCTTTGATGATAATAGGTCCGAACAACCTTCGTCCTACAAATGTAATGACTACTTACCAATCACATCAGATGAAGTGGAAAATGCAATATCATAACTGAAAGATGGCAAAGCTCCTGGACCTGACAATGCGTATGCTGAACTCATAAAGCTACTTACCATCGACGGTACTCAACGACTAAAAAAAATATTCAATGACATAATATATCTAAGCAAAGTAATACCAAGATCATGGCTAAAGTTAACGTTTATTGCTCTACCAAAGAAAACATAATCTATATTCTGCAATGATTTCCGGATAATCAGCTTAATGAACTACGTTTTAAAGTTATTTCTTAAAAAAAAAAAAAGTTTGGTTTTTGGAAGGAAGTGGGTACGAGAAAGGCTCTCTTTAGCATAAAAATGCTATTTAAACGATGTAGAGACGTAAATTTATGCATGCTTCATTGATTACCATAAAGCATTTGATACAGTAAAACACGACAAGCTGGTGGAGATATTAACCAAAATTGAAATATACACTAAGAGGGATCTAAGAATTATTAGCAATCTTTACTGGAATTAAACATTGTCTATCCGTACAGAGGCAGGAGGATCCGATAATATCAAAATCAACCGTAGGGTCCGACAGGGATGTATACTATCATCCTTACTGTTTAACATATACTCTGAGGAATTCTTAAGAATCCGTAAAGGATGTTGAAGCCGGAATATAAATTAACGAAGAATGTATCGATAACATCAGATACGCGAATAGCGCGGTGGTATTCGCTGACAGTTATGAAGCCTTACAGGAGTTAATCAATAGAATTACTGAAGTGAGTCAGAGATATGGTCTTTTACTGAACATTAAGGAAACAAAATTTATGATGATCTCTAAGAAAGAGTAAAAACATACACCTACCTTGGTACGAACGTCAATAAAAATTGGGACTATTCCCTACAAATAAATAATAGGATAGAGAAAGCAAGATCTAAATTTCAAAAAATGACTAAACTATTCAAATGCATTAATTTATCTTCTTCTTCTTTAAGTTCCATCTTCTATCGAATGTTGGAAATCATCATGGCTATGCGGACTCTGTTGACTGCCGCTCTAAAAAGTTCTGCACTACTGCATTCAAACCATTTCCTTAAGTTCTTAAGCCAGGATATTCTTCGTCTTACCACGTTTCGCTTTCCTCATATTTTGCCTTGCATAATACTTACTTACTTACTTATATATATAATGGCTATACACCCCAGTGTGGGGTTAAACCGCAAATGCTTTCTAGATCCGATTTCTTAAGTGGATCAGTCTTATTTGTTTATCTTATCTTCTTGACAATATCTCTCCATTTTTTCCTGTCTCTAGTTCTTCCTCTCCATTCTCTGACTCCTGCCCTTTGGAGGTCTTCTTCAACTTCTTGCAGCCACTTTGATCTCGGTCTTCCCCTTCTCTTTTTTCCTCCTGGATTCCATTCTATCATTGTGTATGTCACTGCCTCATCGCCTGCTCGCCAAATGTGACCTAACCATCTAACTCTGCATTGCTTTATTTTAGTTACGATGTCTTCCTTAAGTTCTTCCTTAATTTCTGCATTTGTTCTGCTTCTATATTCATTTTGCTCTGTTCTGATTGGTCCTAGTATGGTTCTCATAATCTTTCTCTCTGCTATTCTTAAGTCTTCTTCATCTTTTTTAACCATCGTCATTGTTTCTCCTGCATATAATAATATTGGCCCAATTATGGTGTTATAAATGCTCATCTTACTTTTTTTAGTCAGTGTTTTGCTTTTAAGTAATGTTTTGTTTGCAAAATAAGCTTTATTCGCTGCTAATATTTTTTCTTTTATTTCGGATTTCCTTTCTCCGGATTTACCTACTTACTTACTTAGTCCTAAGCCTTTCTACCGTTAGGTGTAAGGCTGGTGGAGTTAAGTTTTGCACTGTTGTCTCCATGCTTTCGGGTCTTGTGTTAGATTTCGTGCACTTTCCCATGTCAATCCTTTCTTCCAACTTCTTTTCTGATTTCGTCTACCCACCTAACTCTTGGTCTTCGTTGTTTGTTTTTCCCTTGCACTCTCATTTCAAACACTCGTTTTGTTAATCTTTCATTCGACATTCTACGCACGTGCCCGAGCCATCTTAGTTGCCCCTCTACTATTTTTTCGTTTATTGGTTCTAGTTTTAGGTTTTGTCTGATTGTTTCGTTTCGTATTTTGTTTGTCCTCTTTCTGTTTGTTATTTTCCTCAGGAACCTCATTTCCATAGCATTGACTCGAGATTTTTGTCTCCCAGTCAATGTCCATGGCTCGCTATTATACATGATTGTAGGTCCAACTACTGGTTTAACGACTGCCGTTTTTACCTTCTCCGGTATTTCTTTTTTTTTCCAAAAATGTTGTTTTCATAGTGTTAAATAAGCTTCCTGTTCGTCCCATTCTCCCATTTATTTCCATGTCTTGTTTACCGTTTGATTTAATTATTACTCCTAGGTATTTAAAATGTTCCACTAGTTCTAATTGTTTTCCGTTTAATTGTATTGCGTGTGTCTTTCTCTTATTTGAAATTATCATTGTTTTTGTTTTCTCTGTATTTATTTTCATATTTATGTTTGACAGTTCTTCTTCTAGGATTTCAAGGTTGTTCTGTAGGTCTTCTCTGTTTTCTGCTATCAAAACCATGTCGTCTGCAAATAGAAGCTCTGATAGTTGAGTCTGTTTCATTTGCCAGTATCCTAATGTTAGTTTTCTCATTCTTCTCTTGGCTTTCTTTATTGCTTCATCCAGTACCACTGAGAACAGCAGTGGGCTTAACACGCATTCCTGTTTGACGCCTTGACTTGTAGGAAATTCTTCGGATTCCTCGTTGTTGGTTCTCACCGTATTTGTATTATTATTGTACATATCCTTTATTACATCAATTGTTATCCTCTCAACTCCTCTTTCCTTTAATGTCCTCCATACGTCCTTTCTTTGTATTCTGTCAAACGCCTTTTCCAGATTAATAAAGCATATAATATATGCTTCATGTTATGTATTTCTCTATTTTTTTGATTACATTCTCACTTACTTGTCTTATTCTGAATATGTGGTCTTGCGTGCTTCTGTCCTTCCTGAATCCACATTGTGTATCTTCCATAGTTGGTTCTATTTGGGTTTTTATTCTTGTTTCTATTATTCTTGCGAATACTTTTCCAGAAATACTTAATATAGTAATACCTCGGTAATTATTACAGTTTCTCTTGTCGCCTTTTTTGTTTATTGGTAGTATAATGTCTTTCTTCCAGTCCTGTGGTATTTCTGCTTTCTTTATGATATCATTCAATAGTTCTTTCATGCTGTCCACTCCCTCTATTCCCATGAATTTTATTATTTTTGGGGTGATATGATCCTTGCCTGGTGCTTTGCCTAATTTAACTCTTTTAATTGCCTTTTCTAGTTCCTCTGTTGTTATGGGTTCTACTTTTTGTTCTTCATTTATTTCTTGTATCTCCACTATGTTGTCTACGTCTGTATGAGTTAGCTCTTTGAAATGTTCTCTCCATCTTTTCATTATTTGGTTTTCTTCTATTATTACATTTCCATTCTTGTCTTTTATATTCGGCAACATGTGTTCTTTCTTTTGTTTGAACTGTTTTAATGCGCCATAGAAGAGTTTTTGATTTTCTCTATAATTATTTATAATTATGTATAATTATTTATAATTATGTATAATTATTTATAATTATTTATAATTATTTATAATTATTTATAATTATTTATAATTATTTATAATTATTTATAATTATTTATAATTATTTATAATTATTTATAATTATTTATAATTATTTATAATTATTTATAATTATTTATAATTATTTATAATTATTTATAATTATTTATAATTATTTATAATTATTTATAATTATTTATAATTATTTATAATTATTTATAATTATTTATAATTATTTATAATTATTTATAATTATTTATAATTATTTATAATTATTTATAATTATTTATAATTATTTATAATTATTTATAATTATTTATAATTATTTATAATTATTTATAATTATTTATAATTATTTATAATTATTTATAATTATTTATAATTATTTATAATTATTTATAATTATTTATAATTATTTATAATTATTTATAATTATTTATAATTATTTATAATTATTTATAATTATTTATAATTATTTATAATTATTTATAATTATTTATAATTATTTATAATTATTTATAATTATTTATAATTATTTATAATTATTTATAATTATTTATAATTATGTATAATTATTTATAATTATTTATAATTATTTATGATTATTTATAATTATTTATAATTATTTATAATTATTTATAATTATTTATAATTATTTATAATTATTTATTATGCCTTGCATAATAAGTTGTAATAATGCGTATTTTTGCCCTCTCATCACATGTCCGAAGTACTCAAGTTTTCGTCTTTTGATAGTTAAGATTATTTCCGCCTCATTTCCTATCCTTCCAGATACTTCCACGTTTGACATTCTTTGAATCCATGATATTCGTAGGATTCTTCTGTAACACCAAAATTCAAAGGCGGTCAACTTATTCAGATGGACTTGTTTTAGTGTCCACTTGTTTAGTGTAGTTATCAGTACCTATAAAAATCAGGTTACTACGATGGTATATCTTTCCTATAATGTTGTAAGGAGTTGAGTCGTGGACTCTCACAGATGCTACCTGCAAGAAAATTGAGGCTTTTGAAATGTGGCTTTATCGTCGAATCCTGAGAATATCATATACCGATCACGTTACTAACTAGGACCTTTTATTCAGAATGCAAAAAGGAAATGAATTGCCAACCACAATGAAATCAGCTAAAATCGAATACCTCGGTCACATCATGAGGAACAGCGAAAGATATGGGTTGCGGCAATTAATCCTACAAGGAAATGTAGAAGGAAAATGAGGACCAGGAAAGCGAAGGATTTTCTGGCTAAACAATCTACGTACATGGTTCAACACAACAACCACAAATCTTTTCAGAGCAGGAGTTTGCAAAATACAGATTGCCATGATGGTTACCAACATCCGAAACGGATAGGTACTACAAGAAAAAGAAGGCGCTCTTATATCGCACCTTGAAAACCATAGGGCAGTAACTGCAAAAATCATAATGTTGAGTTATGAGCGTTTCAATTTTTTTTAAAGTTAATATTATTTACTGTTATTCCAAAAATTAAGCTACAAACCTGGTATTTAGCATAATTGTCTTTAATTTTGCATATTTTTATATGCAGTAAGGAGTATGTGAAATTTATTTCAGGAAATAGGTATTTTAGCACATACGGCCATATGGTTTTAAAATATATATCAATTTGGAAAATGATGCTGTAAAAATTCATATCAAATAAAAGTTTTTTTATTTAAGATTGTACTTATGTATTACAATTTTTTGGTTGTAACACTTAATCAAAATCATGCATATTGTATTCTGTTTGTTCGGTTTCTACTGTTCCATTGTTCGCATGCAAATCTTCATAAAACCTATGGTAGTGCTCTTGAATAACATTAGCCTTACACAGTGAGAGCAGATCTTGTTTTTTTAGATTGGATATTCCTGGTGGATGTGAATATGCTTTACTTAGTTCCATATTAGCCACCCACCCTCGTTGTCTTTGCCTTATATTAATGGTTCTGAACTCTGTATCATTGTAGCTTGTCTTAACCTGAAACTTATTTTCAAGAGTCTTCTCCACCTTGATTATCTTAATCTCATTCCAGACGATTTCCTTCTTCGTCAATATTATAATTGTTCCCCATTTCCTTACATAATTTTTTAAAGTCCAATATATCCGATGTAGACATTACATTAATTTTGTAAGGTTCACCTGTTTTTCTTTTACTGCCCTTCTTTTTGTTTATCAATCAAAGAATGCATGTTATCTCCCTCATTTTGGGAGTGACCTGGTATCAAAAATTTGTGGGTAATTTTAGGTATGTTCAATTTCTGTACTGCATAGAGATAAAGACAGACAATATTCGTATTCTTATTTTGCCCAATGCAGTTATCTGAATATAATATTATTTCCTGTTCTCTGGCTCAGAAATTGTAACAGGCATGAGACATCGTTTGGACCACGATTAGAAATTCCCTCGAACTAAAGGTAGCAGTATCCTGCATTTGTGGTCAGGTCAAAAATTGTGAAATTAAATGTTGATAATCTCCTTTTGCAATTAAATAAGGAGACATCGCCTGAAGGTGTCGTTAATACGGCTTGTAAGTCAAAACAAGCAGTAATGCAAGTATTGGATTTTGCAGATTTTGAGTCATTTTCTTTTTCTTTTCTACTAAGTTCCACTTCTTGACGGTGAGTATTATAGACTGCTTCTAATGTAGTTTTATCTAATGAATTTTTGTAACTTTCACATAGCGAGCAGAGGTCTTTTTTGGGCTTAAAGAAACTTATATTAAATTCCGTGTTAAATATGGTCCTAAACGTAGCGTAATTTCCGAACACCGAACCTTTTTCTTCGCAAAATTTTATATAATCGCGATGAATATCAGCCAGAGTTTTGTCACCACTGACGAATTCTCTGGTAGTTTGTTTTCTTAAGTAGTGAGATTCCATTCTAAGAATGGATTCGATGTAACTCATTATGTTTTGTTTCACGACTTTGTCGATTCTTTTTCCATTCTTGTGAGTTCCTCTTTTCTTGTTCGCTTGTTTTTTGGGATAAACCCATCTACAGTACGACGTTGTATATTTGTTATAGTCTTGTCGCTTATTCCCAGTGTTGCAATAAAATTGTGCTTACACACTCTGTTTCTTGCCTTCCACTTCGAAGAAATAGGCATAGTTTGCTTCACGATTACTGTCTGGATTTACTGTTCTATATTTCATATTAGTTTTTCCATTGATCTTCCTATAAAATTCCACTAAAGATTGCATTTTCCCTCAGTACATCTTGCTTTCATTTTACGAGCAAGGGTTAGATTTTTTTTACATTAACATAATCCATTCCTGAATTGCGTAATTTCTTTCTTTTATTTTTGCCCCATTCCTCCGGTTGACATTTCCTCTTTCTACTTTTCTTTTTAGAGCTTATGTCCACAACACCTTTATTTTTAAGAGTATTAGAATCAGTAACACTATTCAGTCTTGGACAAATTTCCTCATCTGTGTTGTCATCCGAAGGTGAATTCGATTTGGTTTGAGGGTGCCAGGTACGATCGTCGTCACTGAGTTCTCCAAATAATGACTCGGATGAGCATATTTCCTCATTATCACTCGATTTTGATGACCGTTGAATATCACTTGGATCGTTATAAACAGATATTTCATTTTGATCACCAATGTTGTATGATTTAATAACCGTGTTGGTGCCCTCATTTCCTCTCGTTTCCTCAAGTATAGTAGTGATTAAATCAACCGTAATATTCTTCGTTTCCACTGAGTCATACTGCAAGAAAAAAATTAACCGAAGTTAATAACAATTTTGATTTAAAGAACGTTATATTAGAGGGAGCGCATAAAATGCAATACAAAAAGAACTCGTGTAAACTCCATCTCCTCACATAATTGAGCGAGAGACGCCCGTGCTCCTCAGTGGTATAAATGGAAAAAAATTGTTACAAGTAGTTACCTTCTCATAGGGGATGTCGAATTCATGTGCTGAAAGTACTCGTGAAGTACTAGGCAAGCTGCTACTACGGGATGTTGCGTTTAACTAAATTAAAAACGATTGTTTACTCACAACACTCACAACACAACAGATAAAAGTAGTTACAGGCAATGTTACATTTTTGCCAGGCTTGAAAAACCATTTGGCATTAACTGCTGATATTGCCAGATATATCTGAGTTTTTGTTTCTATTTTAGAACCATAGAGCAACAACTGCAGATATTGCCTGATGGTATAAAAAGATGAATAGATTTTTTACAAAAGCCATAAGGACGTATCTTTCTGGTGCCGAATTTAAAATTCGTTGCAGATGCTGCTAAATAGCATTAAAAAATAGATTTCTTTTTCTATTAGACTGCATTAAAAGGTCATTTTACGAAAAAATTGCAGATGTTGCCATATGGTTTTCAAGGTGCGATATCGCCTTTAGTCGTACGTCAGCAAACGTTTACATATAAGGATCTTTAGACCTGAAAACTTTCCACTTTTTTATTTCCATTTAATTATTAATCCAAAGTACTAAGAGATTTCCACTAACAAAATCTCACATTTTAAAATTTTCTAGTTGAATTACTTCTGGTAAATGTATTCCACTTAGCAGCCTGTGTCACATCGGTTTTGTATCGATTTAAGGATTGGTCGAGTGAACGATTTTCGGCATATGGCGACTTTGTTCTCGAGATTCCTGCTTTGAGACCTAGATCTTTTCTGTAGAAGTACGAAAATCATTCTGTAATGTTGGTTTCTGTCCAGATACCGTAAAGATTGAGAAATCTTCTTTAGCCTACTTTTCCATATTTTTTTAAAACTACTTTAACATATTTTTCGGTGTTCGAATAACATATTTAAATTTTTTTAAATTTGTTGATTTGGCCATTCTGGTCCTAAGAGTATAAGAAATAAGGGACCATAAGTCGTTCTGTAGTTTTTTTCAGATACACAAGAACCTTGCAATTTCGAACATTATTATACAAAACATTTAAATCTAAATATCTCAATAGCTGTTCAATTTAGGTATAGGAAGTAGTTATCAAAACTTCAAGAAAAGTTGCATAACATGCATAAACGTTAATTTATTTCCAATTGCGGATTTTAAATAATATTTTCCTAACTGTAGATAATGGTATAACTTTTTGTAAATTATTTCGTTCTCAAAAGTGAAAGTGAAAACTTAAGCATCGCTAGTCGAGCTTGTTTAATTTGTTAACTATTTTTATATTAAAATGCCAAAAATAACGAGTATCGTAATTTTGATTTAACTTTACAAAGAATTATCTGTAGATATGGACAAAGTTTATTGTTCAGTTTGTGGCAAAATTGTAAGTGCTAAATATTTATTACTTTTTTATATTTGATATGTTATTTAAAATATTTTAATGTTTGCATAAATTAACGTTAATAAAGCGGAAAAAATATAATTACATTTTAGTATAATACCAATACCTATTTATGTATATTTTATTATCAAATATATATTACCCATTGCTGAAATATTAGTGACAGCCATCCAATAATCGTGCAGTTACTTAAATTAAATTTATTTTATTAATGCCTTTATTTTAAGATTATAAAGACATCGGTTCTAACTGTAGTTATTTATATTAAAAATCTTTGACAGGTTACATGCGAAAAAAAATCAGATACATCAACATTTCAGAATTACCTCACATGTATCCAAAAAAGACAAAACTTAATCTGTAGAAATATTATCAAATATCGGTTTCAAAGTAAAAGGACTCTAAAGAAAAACTATGTCAACTTTTGTATACTAAAATTAAAATTAATATTAGCGACAACAACTTTTATGTGTGTGTTGACGAAACCATTAAGTCGTCAGCAAGATATATCGCTTCGAGCATGGAAAGTTTAACGAATGTGTCCTCCTTGCCAAGGACATATATATACATATATATATATATATATATATATATATATATATATTATATATATATATATATATATATATATATATACATATATATATATACATATATAAATTCAATTATTTTTGTATTAAAAAAATGTTTTCAAAATTATAAAAAAAATTTCAGAGAAACATTTATTGGATTAAAACATTTTTATATTAATTATTTTGAAAATGTATTAGCAGTAATTTTTACTTACTAAACTAATTTTTATTTGGTAAGTTAACAAAAAATTGTTTTTTCTTTTTAGTTCAACCTTGTAAGATATTTTGTCTTTTTTAGCTCTTGATAATAATTGTAAACACAGTTGAAAGCTCGAGATTAAAAAAATAGTTAACCAATAGCCCTTTTATTGACTCCAACCCATCCAAAACAGTTATACATTTATACATATATATATATATATATATATATATATATATATATATATATATATATATATATATATATATATATATATATATATATATATATATAGAAATGTTTTTAATAGGTTGGAGTGAATAAATTATTGACTCCAACCTATCCAAAACATTTATATATTTTTTCCAAACAAGTCACAAGTACTTCTTTTTTCTTATATATATATATATATATATATATATATATATATATATAAGTAGTCAGGTATTATTAACTGACACGTTATGCAAACTAAAGTTTTATTTTGAGGTTGCAGTCATTATTAGGTCAGGATAAGTAAAACTCTTTGATTAAAGAGCTAAATCCATTAAATTTTGAAATTCTCAAAACATTAAACTATATATATATATATATATATATATATATATATATATATATATATATATATATATATATATATACAAAATTAAATAAAATTAAAATATTGTAATTTTAATTCTAATTAATTTTAATGCTCTTTTCTTACAATTGGCTACGTGCGTAATAAAACTGCTGGGCTATAATATTTTCAATAACAATTATTTAATTAATAAATAAATAAATATTATTTATTTATAAAAATTATTTTTTATTTCAGAACACATTGAGATAAACAGCAACAATAATTGGTAAGTTTTTTTTTCCATCTATTTTATTTATTAAAATATAATTAAAACATTTTTTAGACACAGATTTGGAAATATCTATTTAAACTGATGGTCCACAATCTACGCAATATAAATGTGGCAAACACAAAAAATAAAAACAGCGTGGCAACTCACAATTTTAATTTATTAAACTAAAGTGTTTTACAATAAAATCACGTCTGTTCGCGTCTAAAAATATCTTTATCCGATAAACTATTCCATGCTATGTACTCAAATTAAATCTTCGTACATTTTGGCTGATAGTAGTGATAGAAGTTTAAATTACTATTATTATTGAAATATAAAGTTTAATAAGTTTATTCTAAATAGACATAAAATTGAATCTCAATACTTTTAAATAGGTTATATGAAAAACAAAGGGAAGAGAATTAAAATGAAATATAAAAAATACATGTTTAAACTTCAATGAACACCACATAATGATGATGAACGCCATGTACTGTACATGATGAACACCATATAATGAACTACAGTGAAACAAAGATACTTGCATTGGAAAATAATCTCAATAAAAGACTCTTCCTCGAGATGGCATTTATCACTCAAATGGATAATTTAATAAATAATAAATCAGATGTTGAGCATCTGAGTGAGATTTATCCTTATTTATTACACATCGAAAAGCAAACATTATAAATAGACACACTTAACTATTAAATAATTAATGCAACACAAAATGTAATTTCAAAATTTTTCAACTATAACACACTTTTACAGTAAATAACAACTACTACATCAACACCATGGCACTAATTATCTTCTGGCATAAGTCAATCAGTAACATTCGATATTTGGTAATTCTGGTTCTTAACCTTAATGACAGTTACCGAACTAAACGTTTTTGTGTCTGTTTTGTTTTTAATTTAAATTGTGTTTGTTTCTTATATTTTAATTGTAAACGTAAATTATACAATACTTTATGTTATTAAAATAAATCACACTGCCGTTAGCCTCAAACAAGTAAGATATAAACAACAAACAATTATTAAATTGTATTTTATCATGTTTTGAATAATTGTAGCTCTCATCTGATGATGAGACGATCCGATGTCGTCGAAATATCGTATTAGATCGACGTCACGATCCGATGAGTCGTCGCGCCTCCACCACAAAAAGAGCCAAAAATGATCAGAATGGACCTTAGCGATTTCTTATGGGATTTAACATGGGAAAATACGCCGAACCGGTGCTGCCCTTTTACTGCTGTATACCCAATTAACCTCAACCACCTTTTTTCATCTACCAGATCAGCTGTTATTTTAGAGTATATATGTATATATATATATATATATATATATATATATATATATATATATATATACAGATATTATAATATGTATATAATAATTATTAAATATTTATTTCTACTTACAAAAAATTCAACATTACCAAAATTATGAGTATAAAAATTCTAAGATATTTTGTATAAAAATTTTTGAAAACAGTGTGATTTTACTCTCAATTAAATGAAAACACATACAACTACCTTAAATGAGTACTTTCATTCTTCAATAATACTTTCTGACCTAGTTTTATAAAATGATATAATAATGTAGCTAGTTTGTTAGTTTGTAAGTTAATTAATTTAATTAAATTCTTCTTTAGGAGCCAGCATCTTAAAGAGTACCTACTCTTTACATATTCTCTGATAAATTATTATAATTATTACATAAACTTTAGAAAAAACTATTCTGCAGGAAAATTTAGGAAATCAAAATCAATTAGCATGGTGCTGAAATAATTACATTTAATACGAGGTGACGTGAAGTATATGCATATCCATATGTCTAAGCATTCATTAGTTCCAACAATTAAAAATATAAAAAATTTGTAAAACCAAAATAAGTGAAAATTCCATTAAAGCATTTCGTAAAAATTGGTATATCCAAAATTCGTAAAGCCAAAGTTCTACCAGAAGAAATATTAGTAAAAATAGACGAAGATGCTATGTATTTTTCTTCTGTTAATAAACAGAGATAAAAGGGCTTTAGTGTTTTTTTACACTAAAAATTGTTAAAAAAAATTCTAAAACCTTATAAAAAAATTAACAAAACACTAACCCGGTGGACTGAGATGAAGAAACACTATTATGTACCACTTTACACAAAAGTCTAGTATGAAGTGAAGTTGTAAGTCGGCTTTCTATCGTAAGAATTACGTCAGATTCGTGTATTGTGACATCTCTCATGCAATCAGATAAATTAAACAAAACGTAGTTTTTGAAACCATTAGTGTTTGTAGCAACTAAATAATATTTTAACTTGGACCAAACAAAACAAATACTCTTAAATTTTGTTTATTTCAATTCATGAGAACTAAAGTGACTCCCATAAACAGACTTTGAGATTTTTACAAAAATCATTTCATCGAATAAATAAGTCGCAGAAAATTTCAACTTTATATAGAGTTGGACAAAAGTATTAAAATAAAATTATTTTAAATTTAAGGATTTCGAATCCTTACAATACGCATTCCTCGGCAGAGGTAAAAGAAAATAATTTTGTATGATGCTATATAAGAATATTATAAATTAATATATAAATATAATCCATGCAGACCTAATCGCAAACGTTGGAAGAGAACGTCAATTTCAACCCACAATAGTTAAGCACAGTTTTCATAAGCACTCAAATCACAATGGTAACAGGTTAATAAATCTTGCAAATCTAGCACTTAAATGGTGATTGCCAGCACATACTTTGCTCGAAAAGATATACACTAAGTCATCTAAAAATCACTAGATTTACTAACAGTAAATATGATTATGTAATTGTAGAATCAAGACACCTATCGAATATAATAAAGGTCCCCACCAGACGAGGAGCAGATGCGGATTCTGATTACTATTTGGTCGAAAGCAGGGTGTGATCTAGAATTTTAAAAATAAAAATGAAAGGAGGTGTAAACATAAACAATGAAATGTATAAGGATTTAAAGATACAAATAAAAAAAGAGAATATAAATAAAATTTTAATGTCAAACACTCTAAAACAAAAAATTAATGAGGAGTGAAAAAAGTAAATAATTATAGAAGAAGCAGCTAAAGAAATACTAGACATGGAAGGAAAACAAAGAGCAAGAACGAATGACTGGTTTCGCCACATTCGTTATTAACACCGACCCAAAAATTTTCTTCTATACTATAGATATACTATATTACATATATATATATATATATATATATATATATTGTGACAATTAGGGTTTATAGAAAATAATTTATAAGTTATATACTACATAATATTAGATATAAAAAAGTATTTGGTTGTTTTAAATAAGTTATATATTAGAGAATTTAATAAAAATATATTTATGTGAGGGCATTTTTAATAAATTAGCATATAATAATTGTAAAAAGTTGTATTTTAGTAGTTATGATTTTGTAGATATTTTTAAGTGAGCCATGTGACTAGGCAACACACTATACCCTCCATTCCTAAGTGTCATTTTAAGAATTTTACGAATATAAGTGGGGTTATATTGTTTGAAATGTGTATTTTATTAAATTAGAGTGTTAGTTACTAATTTGAAGGTTTATTCTGATCTGAAAAGCCTAAATGTAAACAAAATTATTAATAGAAAAGAATGGAATTCTCTGGATCTCCAGAGATGGCCATGTTTGCGAAATGGTTTGTTCCAGAAAATTCAGACATGTATTAAATAGAACTAAATAGAACATGATATCTTACGAGATGGTTCTGGAATATCCGAAAGATATAAATACCCGTGATTTGGATTCAAGATGGCAGTTTAGAAGTTTTTAGTCAGAAGTCAGGCCAGTTTATTATGAAAGTTAGTACCTAGACACATTTAGTTAGTGAATAGTGAAGTAAATTGTTCAGAATTTTCAAGAAGTCAGTCAGAAAAGTTTAGTAAGAAATATGAAAGTTAGTTGGAGTCAGTGAATCAGATTAAAAAAAGTATATTGGAAGAAATTAAATTATATTATGGTTGGAGATTAGTATAAATAAACTTATAATAATTGGATATTGGTATATTGAAAAGAATAAATATAAATGCTGTTTGCTGGTTTGGTTGGTGATGTATAAATGCTGGTGAAGAAAACTATATCTTAAATTGGTAGAAGCTGATAATTGGAAAAAGTAATTTCACAAAAAACAAGGATAACTGAAGTACGAAGACATTCAGTGGTGATTAGAATCTATATAGTGGAAAACAGTTCATTTAGGCATTCAGTGAAAGAAAGGTACAAAATTTTGTTAATATAATTTAGTTAGTGTCATAACAATTTCAATTTTGAAGATAGTTTGTTTAAATTTTAGATTGTCTATAGAATTTAATTAGTTTTATAAGAATATCAATTTAAAGATAGTTTATTTTAAATGTACATTGACTAGGTTAGATATATATGTGTGTTTCATAATAGTTATAATAAAGATAATTTAAAAAAGTACTTACAAACTAATTCTTTAAGAACCGCGATAAAAACCCTATATATTATTAAAAATACTCATTGCTCATCATTCAAACAAAAAACACATCATAACAATATATATATATATATATATATATATATATATATATATATATATATATATTGTAAAGACTACGACCGTCAATTTATATTTCTAAAGTATTCAACTAGTGAATTCAGAGGTTTAATCGGTCATTCAGGTTGGCAAATAAAAAAAGAAGTCAACTACTTCATAAGTTTATTGAAGACGTTTCGCTTTATATTTCTAAAGCTTCATCAGTTGTCTAAAATATAACAAATGACATTGAGTTTATAAGAAATACAAATATAGTTCATAACTTACAACTCAATATGTAGTATGTTATCGATGTTATCATATCTACTGTACACTTTACTCCTTATTTAAAACTAACTTAACCAAAAAAGAAAAAACAAAAAACACACAAACTTTGCAGAAAATAATGTTCATATTCGTAGATATGAATATTTAAAAAATTTTAAACGAACATTTGGCTTCATTTAGATGGTTCTCCACTGAAGACCAACAAAGTTCTGATTTATTGCAATCTAAGCAAACTACTTGACGCGATACCGAAAATTTTTTTAAGGGCCATGTGTCACCAAATTCCAAGGTTTGAGACAATTATGAACTTCTACAGGGGACATTGCATAATTAGTTGGACAGGTGGAATTTATATGGCGGAAATATTTAATATATTATTTTTAATTTATGTTTTAATGAAACTTGGAAATAGGGGATAATTTTGTTATTATTTTGAACAAAATAATAACAAAATTATCCCCTATTTCCAAGTTTCATTAAAACATAAATTAAAAATAATATATCAAATATTTCCGCCATATAAATTCCACCTGTCCAACTAATTATGCAATGTCCCCTGTAGAAGTTCATAATTGTCTCAAACCTTGGAATTTGGTGACACATGGCCCTTAAAAAAATTTTCGGTATCGCGTCAAGTAGTTTGCTTAGATTGCAATAAATCAGAACTTTGTTGGTCTTCAGTGGAGAACCATCTAAATGAAGCCAAATGTTCGTTTAAAATTTTTTAAATATTCATATCTACGAATATAAACATTATTTTCTGCAAAGTTTGTGTGTTTTTTGTTTTTGTTTTTTGTTTTTTCTTTTTTTGGTTAAGTTAGTTTTAAATAAGGAGTAAAGTGTACAGTAGATATGATAACATCGATAGCATACTACATATTGAGTTGTAAGTTATGAACTATATTTGTATTTCTTATAAACTCAATGTCATTTGTTATATTTTAGACAACTGATGAAGCTTTAGAAATATAAAGCGAAACGTCTTCAATAAACTTATGAAGTAGTTGACTTCTTTTTTATTTGCCAACCTGAATGACCGATTAAACCTCTGAATTCACTAGTTGAATACTTTAGATATATATATATATATATATATATATATATATATATATATATATATATATATATATATATATGTATATATGTATACATATATATTATATACACACCTATATAAAATAAAGGTAAAAGGTATCGGTATAGCTCGCAACATAGGAAAAAAATATAATAAAATATGTGTATAGGATAGAAGGCAACCGTATATACGTATTTCTGACTATTGGTCGTCTTCAGTAAGGATCCTACGTATCTATACGTCTCCTGTAGTGATCCTTTCCCAAGTTAGTATGCTCCTTTTCTAACTTGGCTGCATCGTACTGAAGACGACCAATAGTCAGAAATACGTATATACGGTTGCCTTCCATCCTATACACATATTTTATTATATTTTTTTCCTTTGTTGCGAGCTATACCGATACCTTTTACCTTTATTTTACTATTAACTCGCATTAACCTTTTTCTTATACATACATAAGTTAAAATTTACTTTAAGTTTTAGACCCCACAATGTATATATGGATCGAAAGGTCTCGTCGAGACGAATCTAAATATGTACTTCCGGTTGCGATCCGACACCGGAAGTGAAACGAAACGCTTCATAAAACGTCAAGATAGAGCAAATCTGACACCGGATTCGTGATCAGCATGCAAAATTAACTGCTAAATGATATCCATGTCGACATTTGATGAACTAAAAATTGCATTCCGGTTTTGAGGTCGACTTCCGGTTTCGTTTTTATTACTCAAATCAATAGAGAATTCAACGTAGAGTTCAAAAATGTAAGTTCACGAAATTATCATTTATAGTTTTTGAGTTACTAATAAAAATATTTTTACTTCCGGTCATTGTATATATTGTATATTTTTCTCGCAAAATAAAAATTTCATTTAAAAAACTCGATGTCGAGTTGGTCCGCTAGAACTTGCTAATCAAGTAAATATTTTTTTTTATCAATCCCGACATAGTCCTACTAGCTATATCTTGCACTCCCTTTATAAAATGCTATATTTTAAGTCTTAATTAAACGAAAAAATTACTTTGTGTACGACACAATTTAGCGGGGATAGATTCTCAACTATTTAATTAAAATCACGATATAAATTATCCACAAGGACGCTAGATAAAATTGTCAATTTACGACTTTGGTTTTGGAATTAATTCTAAAATTCGGTCTAAACAAGGCGACCGATAGTAACTATTTTACCATATTTCTAGAATTTAATAATCAAATACGGATTTTTAAAATTTAAATTGAAAGTTTAATAAAAAAAGTATGGATTATAGTAGGGGAGCCCAAGCGGGGATTTCGGGATTTACTAAAGCGCGGCAGATTATTATACAGAGAGAATCCTTGTACCCAGTTAAGTACTTCCACCAAATATGAACCCCATATATATGGCCGCCCGTCAAGGATAAAGAATCAGATTAGTAAAAAAAAATTGATCATCTGAAATTCTCGAGCGCGTCAGATTAAGGTAGGGTGAGTTAGTTACATGCTAAAGAGTGTATATTCCACTAATCTGACAATTTGAGAGTGACGCAAAGAAGGGGGAGGGCGACAAAGTTGTAAAAAAAAAACGTCATCTCGACATTCTCGAGCGTGGCTAAATTTTTTTTATTTTGAAGGGAATAATTGAAGAATTACAAAAAATATATAATCTGACGATTTCCACAAGCCGAAGTAATAAAAATTCATCGATAAAGTTTAATACGTGCAGCTACGTGATGCCTATATTCCCCTCTCCGCGTTTCTATTCCTCTCTCACTCTTTCTCTATCTCTCATACCGTCCCCACTCTGGTTTCTGTTGCCATGACGCCATGACAGCTGATCACACAAACGCGTTTGTGCCATGATATTGTTTACAACGTATTTCCAACGTTTTTGCTCATTTTGTGATTTTAACATAAGTAAGGTGAATTTAAGTTTATAAATATTTACTATGAGTGATAATAATATAAAGTGTGTATTTTGTGGTGAAGCTACTTTGCAAAAAACAATTAAATTTACATTAGACACATTACAAAAATGTATAAATATTTTAGAATATCGTCGAAGCAAACCGGTTTTCAGAAAATCCCGAACAAGATACGATAATCTTGAACTTTCGAAAGAATCTTCATTACATGAAGTCTATCACGCACAGTGCTACAAATTATTTACTGCAATAAAAATACCACCAGACTTTCAGTATTTACAACAGCAACAACAGCAAAGTGTAGTGGAATATGATAATGCATCAGAAGTTCAGAGGAATAGCTCAGAATCACATGCTCCTGTTTCTGGAGAGTGCTCCAAGTCACATGTTTCTGTTCCTGGAGAGTGTTCTGAGTCACAAGTTCCTGTTTCTGGAGAGTGCTCCAAATCATATGCTACTGTTGATTCCACATCTACTGAGGCTGTTGGTACATCAACAGATGAGTGAGTTTTAGTATGACTTTATGTAGTAAATATTTAAAAAAAAAGGTATTGAATTTTTTTTTTAGTTAAATTTATAGACCAAAAAAATCATTATTCAAAAAAAAAACCTAGGGGACATCCATTAATTATGTGAGCTCGAAATGGGGTCCAATAGAATCTCATTGAGTCTCACTTACACCGAGGGGAGGATAATTGAAAATCTGACGTCATCTTAAAAAAATATAAATTATTACAAATATTAAAGAAAAAATTATTTTAAATAACAGATGATATATGTCCAATTATATCAATCGAAAAAGTACATGAGTCTCCATGGATTGAGTGAAAAATTGAGAAATGTACTATTTTTACCTGTTTTTGCTTTAAATTTCATTTAATTTGAATAAATTATCTATAGTATACCGAAACGGTTATTTTCCCGAATAATAAAAAAAATTAGTTTAAATAATTTATAGCGTAAATCTCATTAAATGTCACCTAAGGGGGGAGGGGTCTAAAATGATCGAAAAATAGCTGACGTAATTAATGGGTGTTCCTTCATTATTTCTTGCGTCAACATAACTATTAATACCATTATAAAACATGAACTAATCTATTTCTTTTATCAATCTTTTAATTTCATAATATAATCTTCAGCTTTATTATGTTATTGTTAAAAAATTTGCAGAGCGGGAGAATACAGCAACATTCAAGTAGACTTGGAGGATTTCAATGATTCATTCAACACAGATAAGCCTGTCGCTCATAACGATTCAGCATCGCAAACTTGCTTCATTTGCGAAAAACAACGTAAACGGCATCATGGTCGTGAAGTTCGCTTAGCTATCAGTAGATTAAAAACTATAGAGAATGTCAAAAATGCGGCCACGGAACAAAATGATATATCGATGTTGGAAAAACTTAGTTCTTTCTCCGATGATTCCAAAATGCCTTACCATAAATGTTGCAAAGATCAATATTTACGAGAAATTTATAAGGATGAAAATAGCGAATTTCTAAGAAAAAAAAAAAAGATTTACAATACTGCGTATACTATTATTTGTGATATGCTAGAAGAAAGAGTGGTCAAGAATAATGAATGCTTATTTTTTGACTACATAAAAAAAGAATATCAAAAATTGTTAGAACAGCAAAGCAGTTTATTGTCTGATTCTATTACTATTTCTTCGTTCTCAGACCGTCACTTAGAAAGAAAATTAATGGAAACATTTGACAAAAAGATTAAGATTATTTACGCTGAGAAGAAAAAGTTTATTGCTCCATTTTTCGCCACTATTTTGTCTTACAAGGATTTATTTTAAACGATGGCAGTAAAAGAAACAATTCGTTCAGTTGCAACACAACTTCGCGAAGAAGTCCTTAACTCAGCCAGAAGAGAATTGCCTGAAAATTGTACAGCTGAAGATTTGATGATGGGAGAGTGCGATAACGTGCCAGAGCTTCTTACTTATTTTTTGGAATCCTTCATTTGGGGCGATGTTTCTCATATATCCAACAAAGCACGTGAAAATAGAAAAAAAAAAGAACGAGCTTTCTATTTTTTCCATTGGACAAGATCTGATTTACGCAGCTTTTGCCCACAAAATTAAAACATCTAAGCACATTACCCTTGGTCTGGCAGTGAAAAGCCTATGTAACAGTAAGAAAGTTGTTAACATACTGTCAAAATATGGACATTGTTGCTCGTACACAACTCTAGAAGAGCTAGAGACTGAGCTGACATTTTCAACGGTAAATAGTGCTCACGTATGCCCTGAAGATATCCTACGTCGCCCGGATTTGAATACTGGTGTCGCATTCGACAATTTCGACCGCTTCGTAGAAACCCTAAATGGTAAAGATACTCTGCATGATACGGTGGGGATAATTTTTCAGGATATCGTGCAAAATCCGGATCCGGTGTCTGTGGAATCTTCTAGCCCTAGTGTACCTGAAAATTCAACAATCGAAGAGATTGAGCATGGTAGTTTTTCGGAATTATCCGTTACTACCACAAAAACAAAAAACCGAAAACGCAGGACTTTTGAAGAAGTTACTTTCGAAATGCATCCATTCACCAAGAAATTAAAAATTGCCTCCTGGAGTCAGCTAGATATCTCAGAGCTTAATAAAGCTCCAGACAACTTGACTATGTCGAAACAGCTGGACATTACGTGGATGTTATTACATAAGTATAAAATACCGGACGCCCTAATGTGGGTTGGATTTCACAGCAAGATTTTGGTAGACGATTCACGAATTCAAAAAGTTTCATATCTAACTCCCATAAATGAATCTCCCACCAACAATTCAACTGTCTTGAAAACTCTAGAATTGAGTCAGGATATTGCAAATGAATGTCAAGCTCCCTATATCCAGATCACCTATGATCTAGCTATTGCTCGCACTAGTTATTGTATTCAAGCTCAAGAATCTCCACGATTTGACAATATTTTTATTCATTTAGGAGCCTTTCATATTGAAATGGATTTTTTCAAGGCACTTGGCACTTTTATTGAAGATTGTGGACTGAGCAATATCATGACTGAGTGTGAATTGATCGCTAATGGTTCAGTTTCAGGTTTTATTAGCGGAAAAAATTACAATAGATGTAAACGGTTACATTCTCTCGTGGCATTGGCATTGCAGCAATTACATTTCGAAGCGTTTTTGGAAAACGAACAATTGACAGTTGGGGAATCAGTGTTAGAATATCTCACCTCATTTTTGGCTCATACAGACGTGTCTCCACAAGTTCAGCATACCGAAACACAACAACTCATTCAATCTTATGAGAAATATACAGAAGACACATTAGACGGCAAGCACGGAAAAACAGCGCAATTTTACGCAATGTACATCGATTTTGTAAATCTTTACCACTTATTCGTTAAAAGTATTAGAGTTGGAGATTTAGATTTGTACGTATATACCATTGCGAAAATCGACAGCTTATTCTTCTATTACAATCAACCCAACTACAGTCGATGGCTAGTGTACTACCTTAATTTACTACAACACATAGATAACACACATCCAGGCCTCCGAACTGAAATGGCTAAAGGATCGTTTGGAATCAGAAGAACCATCAAGCCTTTTTCACGAATTCCTGTGGATTTAACGTTAGAGCAGACGATAAATGGTGATGCTGCTCGTCGTCTTACTGGAATCGTTAACATCACAAATTCAATTGCTGCTAGACAACGCTGGGCTAAAAATCATGGGGCGCGAACAAGAATCATATCTCATGTACTTACTCGTGCAGGACTTGACAGAAACTACCATGATATTGCTGCTGATCTACACCCAGATAGAATGAAAAAACAACACATCCAAATTGAAGCTTTTTCAAACAGTGTCCTGCAGACCATTAATCCATTCTCTTTTTCGATTGATAAGGATCAGTTGTTTAACATTTCAACAGGGCAAGCTGCCCCTCCAGAAATTACAAACTGTTTGCTAAAGACAGTGTCTGGAGGAACTTTTCTGCGAGATCAATTCATAATGGAATGCAATTTAAATTCAGACAGATTTGACCAACCATTAAAAAAAAATACGGTGCTGACTTTTGCAAATCTCAAGAAGAAAAGAAAAATAAAAATTGGTGGAAAAGTGCACGAAGTTAAATTGCAGCGGGACTTATTTGGTCGGTTATTAGCTTTATCTCTTGACACGTCTATAGACCTGGAAAAAGTACTTTGTTTTCCTATAACTCCTATCCCGTTATCGCTGTGCCATATAGATGGTTCTTTAAACAAGACTAATAAGTCAGTACTAATTCATGAGTTAGAGAAACAAGTTGAAGATGTGGAGCAACCGCCATCCCAAATTGACCTTCTAATTGTAGATGGCTTCTTTTTTTTAAATACTTTTAAAGAAATGCCCTGTAGTTTTGGAGGTGTATCAAAGAAGATATTGCAATGCCTTATCAATAACACTGCAAGTAGAGTTGCTATTGTATTTGATCGCTACTTTACACCTTCAATCAAAGACTATGAGCATTCTCTTCGTGGCAGTGTAGATGACAAGGAATTCCACATCTCAGGTCCTCAACAAACAAGAACAGCAGATTTTACAAAAGATTTGAAAAATATAAAGTTTAAAGAAGCTATTGTCAAGTTTTTCATCGATCATTGGGCTGATCAGGAGATGGCAGCGATTATCGGTAGTAAGGTAATTTACATAATACATGATTTGTGTTATGAATATTCTGTTACTGATAATAAAGTAACACGCATCATTAATTATGAGTTGTCATGCCCTGATCACGAAGAAGCGGATACGAAGATAGCATTTCTTGCTTGCCAACAAAAAGAAGATTCTACTATTACTATCAGAACATCTGATACTGATATCGTAGTCATTATGTTGGCGAATATGGAACACCTGCAAGCAACAGTAGAAGTTTGGATGGATATTGGAGTTGGCAATGCACGCCGATATATCGACGTATCTGCTCTCTACAATAAATTAGGCCCAAAAATTTCGAAGGCGCTTCCAGCTTTGCATGCGTTCACTGGTTGCGATTTTAACCCAGCATTTTACCGACGAGGGAAAAAGAAACCTTTACAAATTCTGATGAGTTCAGAAACTTTCCAACAAGCATTTCTGGATTTAGGATCAAAGGAGTATAATCTGCAGGATTCTTTAAACGTCATACAGTCTTTTACTTGCCACTTGTATGGGCTAAAAAAGTTAGACGATGTCAATCAAGCCAGGATTGTCATCTTCAATAAGACGTACAAGGTAAAGGACACATCACAACCCTTCTCCTTGAATATCCGGAATTACGATGCGTGCAACTTGCCACCCTGTCAATCGGAGTTACTCCAACAAGTGTTACGCACAAGATTCATTGCATGTATGTGGGGTAATGCCCATAATGCAAAAATTATTGATCTTTTACCAACGGACTATGGATGGAAAATAGTCGACGGAAAGTTCGAAATGATCTGGTTTGCAGGTGATCAATTGCCGAAAGCGTATGAAGATGTAGTCATAACACCTGATACTCTTGAGGATACTCCAGAATTAGGTATATTTTTTCCCCAATAATTATACAGGTTATTCGTAAAAAAAAATATTTGTAAGTATTTCAATGATTTCTTGTTACAGATACGCAATCTGAGGATGAAATCGAGCCAGAAGAAGATGATTCTACCGATGAAGATGAAAATTAAAAAAAATACTCAAAAAAATTTCATTGTTTATAATTATTTTCTTGTAAATACAAGTATTGTACTTAAAAAAAAACATACGATTTTTTATTTGCATGCTATTTCCTGAGCTTTTCAATTAATTAAGTTCAATGATCTAAAAAAATTAAAAAAAAAACTTTAAATTATCAGATTAGGCGAACCCCCCCAGATAATCGTCAGATTATGAGACAGCAACATCTAGGGCTTATAGATGAACCATATATATCTTAATCTGACGCGCTTGAGTATTTCAAAATGGCGAATTTTTTTTGCACATTCTAATAACGGCCGCGAGTTCGCGTCACATCCAAATCGTCAGATTATTATATAAGAGCTTTTTATCAGGTTCACTTAACATCCCCTCAGAAAATCTGACGCGCTCGATTAAATTTTTTTTTTTTTGATTTTCAACCCTTACGTACGACCACCCCCATCATGGAAACAATCAGATTAACATACATACATTCTTAAAAATACGTAGGACATGGATGATATCAATATCTGACGCGCTCGAGTATGTCCATGCAACAGTTTTTTTTTACATTTTTGAAAATCTATAGCGGCTGCCCCCACCGATGAAAAGGTATATATTATATAAGATTTTTTTCTTTTTATCATCTAAGCTTTGCAATCCAATAGGTCTCTATGACGCTCGAGTAAATCCCGATTTAGCATCGTGGGCTCCCCTACTATTAATAAAGAATCCACTAAACGACGAATGATATTAATACAAAGTGCATAGTTTTTTTTTGTTTAATTTGTTATTTAATTATTGCTTAAAAAGATTTGCATACATACAGTATAACGTATTGATTTAAAATATTAAGAATATTTATAAATAATAGTTCAGCAGACAGCAGAGAAATTGTAAGATGCTAACCATGTGGGTTACAACGTTTTAAAATCCACGATTGATTTAGGATCGTGAGAATGTCAATTTTAGCTGAAGTATCTCCTCTTTACCAGTAGAAGGACAATCATGGAGATTACTACCTTTGCTAGTTCTTCTCAGAAGTAGTTTGGCTACTCCCTAAGACAAACAATGGTAGTAAGAACGATCACAAGGAAGACAAAGCATAATACAAAAATTTAAACAAACATATTTTATTCAATCAGTTAGCAGACTTGTCTCTACGTTACAGCAAAGCCCTTTACAAGACAGCTGAGGACCTAAAAAATGACTGAAGGTTCAAACACAAGTGAAATTTCTGAAGGCCCAAAGGTAAAAATGTGGCTGAAGGCCTTAATATTAAAGAAACCTTATTGTCCTTATTAAACACTTAACTTCCCAAATTATGTTTTCGAAGTAGGACTGGTGGATGAAAATCCGACGATGTAATCGGTGTCACTTCAGTATTTGGTCTCCTATATATCAGTTAGATGGGGGAGCCTGGTGGAGAAATAATTACCAGTCCATGGATTTGGAATAGAGTCCTGGTGTTGGATTAATTACCAGTTCTTGAATTTGAAATTGAGCCAGGGGGTGGATTAATCACCAGTACATGGATTTGGAACGGAGCTTGGTGGTGTTTTAATTATCAGTTAAATGATTAATGGTATATAGAACGAAACGAAGTGTTGGGTGGGGTATATTATGCATACGGATATTATCAGTATGGTTGTATATATCATATCACAAGCAAACCAAACTAAAAAATTTACAAAAACATTTTAATATGCTACTTAATAAAGGAAACTAGATAAATATAGAACACGAATAAAAGAAAACTGAACGACCGACATTGGAAAAAACAATAAGATAATCCAGTCCCTAGTCAGCGAAAAATCAGATAGATCATTAATGAACAGAAATATTTAATTTTGGAAGTCAGATATTCCTTCATAATCTTTATTTGTAAGTTTCTTTTCTAAACTACTGACACTGATACAACAAGAACTTAACCTCTCAAGAATGGAATACAAGAATTACATGGCCGAGATACATGAAAGGAAACGTGCTTGACTTCTATAACGTTAGAGTGATTTCTCTATCATCGGGTGTTTTTAAAGTGGTTTTATTATCTAAATACAATTTTATCATTAAACATATAATAAATTACAAAAATATTAGAATCAACGGTGAACTTTGTCATAGACATTTGACATTGACATTTGAATGACATGACACTGATAGATGAATGACATGAAGACATGGCTTATGGTACTATTAATACGTCCCAATTATATTGGATTATAATTGCATTTACAATACCAAAGGAAGTGTGAGAGTATCCCAGAACCATTTAAGACTACATAATAGAAAACTGGGTAAATAAGTTGTGCTATCGTGCTGGCTGTTCAACCTGGCGTTGTAAAAGTTATCTGAAATTCAGAAGTAAAATTGAATGGTACGTTATATACCAGAACTCAGCAACTATAGTTCGTCCCAAACCCTTTTTTCAGTGCGTCATAGTTGATCGAATTCTCTCTAACACATTAAGCTAGAGGTGACAGAAAAAAACGTGAGTCTGTGATAATTATACATAGAACTTAGAAAATTATTTATCGTAAAGCTAATTCTACTTACGGATGTATAATTGGTTGGAGTTTAGAATACGCTAAATAGATATCCAATCAATGGTGCGCATAAATATAATTTGACGCAGATTTTCTCGATCGTGACAGTATTTTCACAATGTCAACTGATAAAATGATAATTGTCATTCCAGGTTAGTATTATCAGACATTTTACAGTGAAAATTTAATTTTGTATTTATTGTCATAAAAATATTTTAAATATGTCGAAATATATCGAGAAAGAACAAAGACTAATATTAAAATTATTAAATTATTTTCAATTAGAAAAAGAGAGATTACGATCCAGCAACTGTCAAATTTAACTAAAATGTCAGGCAATAATTCTCGACATTCCTAAAATCCTATATGACGTCAAAATTAGTGACGCACTGAAAGAAGGGTTTGGGACAGACTGTAGTAGCATAATCTGATGATATTGTGATAATTGGAACGGCCCGTGATGAAGCAGTTAAAGTTTTTATATTAATCAAAATTATCACAAAAAACATTGGACTTATATTCAAAAAAAGGTAAATACATGCTGACAGCATCAAGAATTTAACAAAATCATTAAGAGATGCAACATGAAACTATTTAAGGGCTGGTAAAATTCTGTTACTTACGGTTACTGGTTGATTGTAACAAACACTATATTCAAAGAAATGGGCCAACGATTATTCGTTAATCACTTCTTCTTTAGCGTAGTTACTAAACTATGGGCGAGCAGTATGCCAGGACCCATTTAAATTGTGCCCCGACCTAATGGACTGTGCCGAGAAGATGCCGATGAGATGAGAATGTTTGAAAGAAAAATGTTGGGAACTATGTATGGCAGAGTTAACAAAGAGGATCTATATAAAATACGATATAATTTTAAATTCTATCTCAAGACTTAATCAAAATTAACCACCAAAGATAGGTGTGTTGTAAAAGACGGATAGTTGGTGATAGAAGTGACCCTTCTAATATAAATATGCTAAGCAAGCTCATCGGAAAGAGGTAACGGAAGTAAATCCGCTCAGATACATGGACACTGTGAAAGAAGATTTAAGAAGAATGAAAGGAAATGTTGGGGTCGACCAAGGCTAACACTCACAAAGGGTTTTAACGCCACCTGTTGATGATTAATATGTATAAACAATATACTATTAACTTTATACAAATTTTAACAAAAGTAAAAGAGATACATCGAATTTATTGAAATGTTAAAGAATGTAAATATTATTCTAAATTATTAATTAATGACGTATATTAACTAACCTTTTGAGTAGTTTGTCTTCTATATAATTTATTTAAGATAATTGGAAATCACCTTAGCTATATTAATTTGAAATTTTCACATGAATAGACTACTTTATAAAAGGGACAAATTTGTTGAAAACTCAAATAAATTACATAATTTTCCTTTGACAGGCAGCGGACTGCAAACTGGAATTCTGATCATATTTTCACTACGTTATATTTTAATTATCAGAAGACTTATGTATGTCGTAAAAGGTTTCAGTGGGAAAGACGTTTTATTAAAGACTAAATATTTTCCATCACGTCTAGTACAAACAACAGAAAAAAAAAGTAAACACTTTTTCATTACTTCTTATTTTCATTTACATTACCTATATAACACCATATTTGAACTTAAGTAGAAATTAGTAAAAATAATAACATAAATAAGGTGAAATGAAATCGTAGGCTTCCACGGCCAGAGTCAGAATTATAGTTTATTCGTCTTCCGGGTTTGGACCGTGTCATTTGTGAGTGACCCAAAAGTGGGTTCATCTCGACGTTTCGCTACAATTGTATGTAGCTTCTTCAGGAGAACAAAAAAGAAAAAGAAAACAAAAGACAGGAAGATGGGTAGTTAGCAACGGTAACTCAGTTACTCAACGCAACCAGAGGCGAATACTAACTACCAAGATGGGCATTTGGTCACAGTAACTCAACTACTTAACGCAGCCAGAGGTGAAAACCAAATGCCAGGACAGGGATTCACGTCCAACAGCTCAGAACACTAACGCGTCGAGAGGCGGGGAGTGAATACGACGATTACTCCGCTACCGCTCTATTTATAGTCGCGGTGACCTGTCGTGTCGGGACGTATCGGCACACTCCGTGGCGCGAACGTCAAGAAGCGCGCGCTGGCCAATCATGTGGCTGCATCGTGGTAGCGGGACCGGACGGCGGCTCTAGACTAAGATTCCAGATGGGAGACAGGTAGTATCCTTCCTCTCGATTGATATTATGTGGATTTTCTCGGATCTCTAGAGATTCGCGGATTTTCCTGGAATAAAAGAAAGGGGCTCTTAGAAATAATATGGGTTTTTTCGAACAATATGGAATGACCGGTTTCTTGGCAGTGTTCTGCAACTGCAGAATGGGAGAAAAGACCTGATCGAATGCATCTTTGATGCTCTTGAATCCGAGTTTTGACGGAACGACCAGTTTCGCCAATATACACTTGTCCACATGAACAAGGAATAGAATAGACACCACAGGAAGATAGGGGCGGTAATGGGTCCTTAGGAGAGGGTAGATATTGTGAGATTTTCTTGGGTGGTCGAAAAGTAGTCCTGATACCTTCTTTGCGAAGAATTTTGCCAATCCTATCAGTGACACTTCGAATATACGGAAGAAAAGCCACAGGAGTATTACCCGAAGATTCTGAATTTGTCGTCCTAGGGTGTAAAGGGGGATGTAGATGTCGGTGTGTAATATTTTGAATTGTGGACTTGGAGTAACCGTTGGCGATAAGGGTTTTTTGCAGATGGCCAAGTTCATTTCTAAGGTTGTCAGGTTCAGAAATCGAAATGGCCCGATGGATGAGAGAGTTGATCACAGAATTCTTTTGGGCAGGATGGTGGTGTGATGAAGCATTTAGGTAACGATTCGTGTGAGTCTGTTTTTTATAAACAGAGTGACCCAATCGGCCATTGGGCTTGGAGGTAACTAACACATCGAGAAAGGGAAGGGACCGATTATTTTCTACTTCCATTGTAAATTTTATACTCGGATGTTGTGAGCTAAGATGATCTAGGAAGGGAGAAAGGGTATGTTGACCATGGGGCCAGATGATAAATGTATCATCAACGTAGCGGAACTAGACTTTTGGTTTTAAGGGGTAAGATTCTAGGGCTAAAGACTCAAAGGCTTCCATGAAAATGTCAGCAATGACAGGGGAAAGGGGAGAACCCATTGGTGTTCCAGATATTTGTTTGTAGAAATTGCCTCTAAAAGAAAAATATGTTGAAAGGAGGCATTTTTCCGCAAGATCTGCCAAAACCAAAGACTTGTTATCATTGGTCAAGTGATCTCGCAGAACAACTAGAGAGTCATGTATGGGGATATTGGTAAATAGGGATGATACATCGAAACTGACGAGAATGTCTTGGGGATCGACCGTGAGGGAGGAGATTAAGGTGATGAAATGTGTGGAATTTCGGACATAAGAAGAGGTACGACCAGTATAGGTATTAAACTGATTCGACAAGTACTTTGCGAGTTTGTAGGTAGGAGAGTTAATCGTAGTCACAATGGGACGGAGAGGTACGTTGTCTTTATGAATTTTGGGAAGACCGTAAATTCTGGGGCAGATGGAGTTTTTCGGAACTATGGACTTCTTAACATCATCGGAAAGATCGGATTGTTTGATGGCATGAAAAATTTCGCGTTCGACTCTAGGAGTGGGGTCTCGAGAAATTGTATTATAACAGGATGTATCCCTAAGTAAGTCGTTTACTTTCTCTATGTAGGAAGGAGTATCCAGGATGACTGTGGCATTACCTTCAGTACCTCCAGTATTCTTAGTGTCGATGATTGGTCACTTTTAGACCGCATTTCCTATCATCAAGCCGATAAAATCCTTCTTCTAAGCAACGAAACTCACAAAAATAAATTCCAATCCCTTGTATCTAAGAAAAAATCACATTCCACCACTTCTACTTCTTATTTACCTCTTACTAACACCGTCGTTAATCTTTCTTCTCACCAATTAACAAGTGCAGAAAGTAGTCTTCTATCTAAAGGTCTTAATTTTGCTATCACTACTTCCAGAATTCCTACCGAAGAAATAGTTTCAAATGTGGAAGCGGCACTCCGCACAATTCCCAAAATTCCAGCCGACCGTATCCGCTTTGACGTCGCTAAATGTCTTGATACAGCCAAAATCCCTACTTCCAATATATCTCGTGAGGAATTCATAGCTCTCAAAAATCTCCGTTCTCTTTCTGAGATAATAATCCTTCCTGCAGACAAAGGTAATGCCACAGTCATCCTGGATACTCCTTCCTATATAGAGAAAGTAAACGACTTACTTAGGGATACATCCTGTTATAATACAATTTCTCGAGACCCCACTCCTAGAGTCGAACGCGAAATTTCCCATGCCATCAAACAATCCGATCTTTCCGATGATGTTAAGAAGTCCATAGTTCCGAAAAACTCCATCTGCCCCAGAATTTACGGTCTTCCCAAAATCCATAAAGACAACGTACCTCTTCGTCCCATTGTGACTACGATTAACTCTCCTACCTACAAACTCGCAAAGTACTTGTCGAATCAGTTTAAGACCTATACTGGTCGTACCTCTTCTTATGTCCGAAATTCCACACATTTCATCACCTTAATCTCCTCCCTCACGGTCGATCGCCAAGACATTCTCGTCAGTTTCGATGCATCATCCCTATTTACCAATATCCCCATACATGACTCTCTAGTTGTTCTGCGAGATCACTTGACCAATGATAACAAGTCTTTGGTTTTGGCAGATCTTGCGGAAAAATGCCTCCTTTCAACATATTTTTCTTTTAGAAGCAATTTCTACAAACAAATATCTGGAACACCAATGGGTTTTCCCCTTTCCCCTGTCATTGCTGACATTTTCATGGAAGCCTTTGAGTCTTTAGCCCTAAAATCTTACCCCTTAAAACCAAAAGTCTGGTTCCGCTACGTTGATGATACATTTATCATCTGGCCCCATGGTCAACATACCCTTTCTCCCTTCCTAGATCATCTTAACTCACAACATCCGAGTATAAAATTCACAATGGAAGTAGAAAATAATCGGTCCCTTCCCTTTCTCGATGTGTTAGTCACCTCCAAGCCCAATGGCCGATTGGGTCACTCTGTTTATAGAAAAAAGACTCACACGAATCGTTACCTACATGCTTCATCACACCACCATCCTGCCCAAAAGAATTCTGTGATCAACTCTCTCATCCATCGGGCCATTTCGATTTCTGAACCTGATAACCTTAGAGAAGAACTTGGCCATCTGCAAAAAACCCTTGTCGCCAACGGTTACTCCAAGTCCACAATTCAAAATATTACACACCGACATCTACATCCCCTTTTACACCCTAGGACGATAAATTCAGAATCTTCGGGTAATACTCCTGTGGCTTTTCTTCCGTATATTCGAAGTGTCACTGATAGGATTGGCAAAATTCTTCGCAAAGAAGGTATCAGGACTACTTTTCGACCACCCAAGAAAATCTCACAATATCTACCCTCTCCTAAGGACCCATTATCGCCCCTATCTTCCTGTGGTGTCTATTCTATTCCTTGTTCATGTGGACAAGAGTATATTGGCGAAACTGGTCGTTCCGTCAAAACTCGGATTCAAGAGCATCAAAGATGCATTCGATCAGTTTTTTCCCATTCTGCAGTTGCAGAACACTTCCAAGAAACCGGTCATTCCATATTGTTTGAAAAAACCCATATTATTTCTAAGAGCCCCTTCTTTTATTCCAGGAAAATCCTCAAATCTCTAGAGATCCGAAAAAATCCACATAATATCAATCGAGAGGAAGGATACTACCTGTCTCCCATCTGGAATCTCAGTCTAGAGCCGCCGTCCGGTCCCGCTACCACGATGCAGCCACATGATTGGCCAGCGCGCGCTTCTTGACGTTCGAGCCACGGAGTGTGCCGATACATCCCGACACGACAGGTCACCGCGACTATAAATAGAGCGGTAGTGGAGTAATCGTCAAATTCACTCCCCGCCACGCGACGCATTAGTGTTCTGAGCTGTTGGACGTGAATCCCTGTCCTGGCATTTGGTTTTCACCTCTGGCTGCGTTAGGTAGTTGAGTTACTGTGACCAAATGCCCATCTTGGTAGTTAGTATTCGCCTCTGGTTGCGTTGAGTAACTGAGTTACCGTTGCTAACTACCCATCTTCGTGTCTTTTGTTTTCTTTTTCTTTTTTGTTCTCCTGAAGAAGCTACATACAATTGTAGCGAAACGTCGAGATGAACGGGTCACTCACAAATGACACGGTCCAAACCCGGAAGACGAATAAACTATAATAAATAAGGTGTTTTATCAAGCGATTTATATTTTTAAATTTAAATAAAATACAGTGTGTGTGAGATATCAAGGAAATTTTTTATTTGTTTGAAAAGCCTCTCGATGCCATTATGTATTGAATATAACATTGTTCAAATGTCGAATTGTCAAAATGTTCAATTTAGGCTGAATTTGACAAGTGGCGTAAGTTAAGTTGACGGTGATAGCCTGATCAACTTGTTCTCAATTAAATAACAGCTGATGACGTCGCCAGCCCAAAGTCTAGCCTACAATCCATTTTGTACGGATGCACGCCTAAGTACGATGCAAAATTCGCCAGGTTGTGATATGTGAACGGCCGAGTTCTTCTGAGCGACGTAAAATCGACTGCCTCGAATTTACCTGCACACTCTTATGAGCAGCGGCCATTATTTTGGCAGATCTTGCGTTTTTCGACGTAGGGGTGTTGGATAATTGTTTACTAAATCATTTCACACAAAATTTATTTTCTTCTTCTTCAAGTGCCCTCTCCGCTACGGAGTTTGGCAATCATCATTGCTATACGTATCTTTGAAGCTGTTGCTCTAAATAATTGGTTAGATGTGCACTGGAACCAGTCTCTTAAATTGCGCAGCCAAGATATACGTCGTCTCCCCACGCTTCGTTTGCCCTGAATCTTTCCTTGGATTTTTATTTACCACTCTAGAAATAGTCATATCGGTAGAATAATTGGGGTAACTGCAAAATAAGGGAAATAAGCGGACAGAACAAAACAGGACATTATTTAAAAAAAAAAACAATTTTATTATTTGCATGTGTTGTTTTTTCTATGCATGGTAATTTGTGAACATATACTAAAAAAATTACAGTCAATTTGTCAACCAAACTGTCAAATTGAACAAATTCATATTGAAAGGCCATTTGTTACATATATACTAAGTATATCTTATAAAAATAATTTTGTAAATGATACGCGAGGAATTTCATGTCAGCTAATTGAAACCTTAGAGGGCGTAGTTGCATAGATATCTTAAAATATAGATATCAAAATTAAAAATTTATTGTAGATCAAATAATATTACAAATATTTATACTGATCAAAAATGATATTTTTTCCTTAGCTAATAATGAATATGTCTTTTACTCAAATCATAAATAAATAATATTTTAGTAAATTTTTTCACTACTCTAAAATAATTTGGTTAATTGTAAATTTTAAAAATGTTTAACCTTAGTAACGTGTAAGAGTTATTGTGAAATTAATTACCGGAAGTTTTGAACGGAGGTAATTTTTTTTCTACTCTCTTGCTAGTTAATTGTATATTACCTACTATTTGGATGTTACGCTTCAGTTCTATAAAAATATGTAATATCACATAAGCCTTGTGAGTCAGTTGGTCGAGTTACCATGGAAACAAATTAACAGACGTTATTTTGACAGATTAAAAATTATTAATCTGTCAGTGTAAATATAGTGGTAATTTAAATACAGATAAATAAAATGAGTTTATCGAATAGTGAACATGAATTTAATAGCACACCACCCAATTTTATGCAGTTAGCTGCGAACACTACCGAAAACCTATTACCAGAAAAATCTAAAGGAAGACATGAAAATGTATATCAGCAATTTATGGATTGGCCTACAACAAATAATGTAAATTCATTTTCTCAAAACTTACTCTAGGCTTATTTTGGAGAAGTCGCTAAGAAATGTAAACCATCCTCATTATGGGCAATATATTCTATGCTAAGAAGTATTATAACTTTGAAAAATAATGTTAATATTGAAAATTATCCGAAATTGCGAGCTTATCTAAAAAGGCAATCAGAAGGTTTTAAAAAGTTTTAAAAACAAAAAATCTAAAATTTTACATCCTGATGAAATAAAACTTATTTTAAATGAAGCTCCTGATATACAGTACTTGTTAATAAAGGTATGTTATTGAAAAGTATAACATAAATGTGCCTACTTATAATATTTTTATTTAAAGGTTATTGCAATTATTGGAATATGTAGAGCTTGTAGGAAACAAGAGTTAAAAAATCTTAAAATTTGTAACATTGATGATTTAAGTACCATGTAATTGGTTAAAATTCCTGATTCGAAAACAAAATATGTAGATCTTTCGTTATTTCCGAGTAAACAATATATAGAAATTCGACTACAGATTAGCGATCCGCAAATAAATCAATTTTTTCTTAATTATCAAAGAGGTGCATGTACGAAACAGGTGGTAGGTTTAAACAAAATAGGCGGTGTTCCTAAACAAATAGCCGAATATTTAAAGTTACCAGATCCCAAAATGTACAAAGGTCACTGCTTAAGACAAACTTCTGCCACTATTTTGGTAGATGCCGGTGGTGAATTAATGGCTCTTAAACGGCATGGCGGATGGAAACCTTCAACAACGGCCAAAGGATATGTCAATGAGTCAATAAATAATAAGACGTCAACAGCCAATAGAATTATAAATTCAATTGAAAGTAATTTATAGGCCTTAACATACACTGAAAATACCAATGTTCAAAAAGAATACACCGTACAGTTTACGTCATCTCACCATTTACCACGTATTATTAAACAACCGCCAAACTCGGATAAGGTATTTTTATAAATAATTGCCAAAATTTTACAATTAATTATTATAAATAAATGTTTAATTTAAATTGTTCCCGAATTTTGTTAAAAAAATAAAAGTTACTTGGTATACTTTTTATTTTATAAATGAAAATAATCGTAGAAAAAGTATAATACACAACTTGAGTTGTAAGCTTATTACATGCTCGTAAAATTAAAGCGCGAGCCGCTACGCGGCTCGCGCGCATCTTTTTTACTCGCATGTAATAAGCTTCTTACAACTCTCGTTATGTAATATACTATTTAAATGAACTTTTTCTTTTTTGAACTCTTTCACAGATATGAGTTAAATTTAATATTGAATTTTTTTTAAACCGTTCAAATAACGTTCAAATAAAAAATGTACACGAGGAAAACGTACCATCGAAACCTAAATTTTTGTTAACTTTTTTAAAGTAAAATTAGCTGTTTGTCAGAATCAGATAAAGCTTGAAAAAGAAGACAACATGAAAAACATATTCATTTATATAAAGTTGGTTGAAAAAAAACTTTTTCGTCTGTATGCGATTTAGATATAGATAGTCTCTGATATTTTTACTAAAATATCTACAAACACACGTTATGTGTAAACAATTTGCATCTTGTATAATACAGTGGCAAATTGATAAAGTATGAATATTACTGTTCGTAAGACGTCAAAAAACTGTCAAAGTGTTTAGAAGCATTTATGAGTTTTCTTCTGGAAAATTTAAATATTTAGACGATTATTATTATATATTTTATATAATAAATAATTATATATTAGTTAATAGTAAATAGTGATAAAAACAGCAGCTTATTGACTAAAAGTTGGCGCCGATTTGTTAAAGAATTGAAAAACGGTTTTTTTAACCAATGATAGTGCAGTACCTAAACTTCATATTGAATTTGAATTAAAATAAAATTTTAATTTTGTTTATGTGTAACGAACAGTTAATGAAATAATAGTGTAAAGTGTCCAAAAATAACACAAACAGGGCCTGCTGGCCCATAGAAGAAGCGCAAAAACTCCAGATGATCAAAAATGTAAGTGAATTTGACGGTATAGTAGACTATAATATTTACAAGGACATACCAGAAAATAATGATAATGATGATTTAAACACTCAAATTTAGATTGTTAAGACTGTGGCACAGATAATTCATAAACACAAATTCACGTTAAACAGATAAAATACTGTACATAACTCTGACATTAATGAACTAAATGTTGATAAAAACATAAATTTAGGTCCATCAGACACAAATTAAGAGTTTATTATTAATAAAGTTGACAGTAGTGAGCATGTGCATGACGTAGACTTAGAAGTTAAAACCAATATTAAACATAATGATAGTGATAGTGACAGTGATGTCGATACATATGAAATATCAACGAACCGAAAAGGATAATTCTCTCCAAAAGCAGACTCGGATAGTAGTTTTGAAGACACTAATCTTGTTAAAGGAACTAAAGAAAATACAAGAATGGAGATGGAATTTAAGCTAGCCAACTCAATGCAAACATTGGTTACGCAAATAAACGAGAATTAAAGAAGAGAACAAATGTCTGATAAATGAAATCAAATTCTAATGAAAAAAATTGAACACCACGTAATTTTTACATCAGATGGTCTGATCACTATGGAAGCCACCATATTAAGGATCAAAACGAGAAATGATATGCTGATGATTGTTTCAGCATATGTTAGACTGCATGATCCTATCAGTGAAGATCTGAATATCATTTTGGACACAGAGGAGCTCACCATTATCATTGGAGACCTAAACTCAAGATCGCCCAACTGGTTCGACAGAACTACAAATCGTAACGGGAGACTATTGTGTGGCTATCTCGAAGACAAACAAAACACCATAGTGGTAGGACCCACAGAATATTGTAATCGTGTCATCATTTCAGGGATAAGAACACTATTATCACCTACTGCTTGCAATTCCTACCCAGCAGATCTACTTTTAGCATAGCGTAGCTTGCATTTTGGGTGGAAAGTTTGGAAATAATGCAAGAAGTATTATTTTGGTATCGCCTCATAGACATTTAATCCGTGATGTCTTGAATTTACTTTTTTTGTCGTTGATGTCTGAGAATCGAAACAAGTAGTTTCTTTAGTCTGACTAATACTAATATTTAAATGATATTTAATTCAGGTCTTCTAAAGTTAAAATCGTTCAAAAATCTCATTAGATCTGCCCAGGTCCAGTTTTATAGTTTTTATACTCTTGACCTGACTGAGTTAAAGAAATTTTCTGGAACTTATTGTAGTTATCCGTGAGATTTTGCTATTTAATACTCCAGTGTATATATATATATATATATATATATATATATATATATATATATATATATATATATATACGGTGACCATGTCACCAACGTTGAGGTCCTACAGCGCATAACAAAAGAAAAAGAAGTGCTTAATTTTATTAAACAACGTAAGCTTGAGTACCTCGGCCACGTGATGCGGAACGAAGAAAAATATCGAATTCTTCAACTTGTTATGCAGGGTAAAGTATTTGGCAGAAGAGAACCGGGACGCCGTCGTATCTCGTGGTTGAAAAATCTCCGACAATGGTTTGGGATGACCTCAGCGGAGCTGTTTCGCAGAGCAGTCAACAAAACCATGATAGCCTTGATGATCGCCAACATCCGGACCGGATAAGGCACTGAAGAAGAAGAAGTATATATATATATATATATATATACAGATTGAACGAATTTAAAACGGAACATACAATTTAATATATGTCTGTTTAAACTGCATTTGAAATAGTGGACCAATATAAAACTTGGACAAAAATAAATACATACCCGGTGATAGACATTGTATAAAATATCGTTCAACTATCTGTCTCCTTTTAGGACGCACCTATAGCGCCGCCCAAAGTCAATGTTGCCAATCGCCGTGTAATAATCCGATTTGCGGATCTTTTTGAGAGTTATATCTTCTTCGTATCTTTAAATAAATCGGATATTTGTCTATATTTTTCATTGTATTTACCAATCTACTACAACAGACTAATAACAAAAATAAACTTAATGGTTTGTAGTTATTTCCTTTCTTTCCTGTAAATATTTTATGGTTAACACCTTATTTGAAAAACATCTAGAGGAATGAGATTGACAACACCGCTCAAAATATCCCTCTGACTGCTTAGATGAAGGAAAGAGGAGCTTGCCTAATAGTCGGAGAGATAGAGCCGAAATTTTGAACTGATCAGTAATATGACATTTCTCTATTGGAATATATTCATTGTAACTGGGTTAAGACTTTGCCTTACAGGCGGACGCCCATCGTGGTACAGGGGGTGGCTATACAGGGATGAAGTTGTAATTTTTTTCGAAAAAATTAACGATCAATAATATGGCTGAAAATTTGCCCAGAGTAAGATCTTGGTATAACCAGACGAAATCCCAAAGGGCGGACGCGAGAGTGGATACATAAGGGGTGACGGACAGGGGTGAAGTTGCAATTTTTTGGGGAAAAATTAACGATAAGTAATATGTCCGCCATTTTCATGGCTCATTATTTAGCCCCTAAAAACTCTAAATCCAAAAGGGTGGACAGCTGGGTTGGTACAGAGAGCCATAAAACGGGGTCAAATGTACCACTTGCCTGCGCATTTTAGGTCTCGGTAACAATTTTCAAACTGATTTTATTATGATATTTTTATACCAATTGATTTGAAAATTTGTATGCTCACTTCTTTTACTATTCTGAAAAGCGTCAAGTAGAGTTTTCCTCAAAATTTTCCAAAAAAATTTCCGTAAATGAAAATTTTTGTAATTTTTTGAGGTAAAATCTAATTTGTAGAATCCTTTCGATTTTCTGTCAGTTATACCATGATTTTTTTCCAAAAATTTTCAAACGATTTTTCCGATAAGAAAAAAATTTAGAAAAACTTTAAAAATTTCGTCATTTTTCTCACTCTCATTGATGTCATCACATTCATCATCTTCGTCACTTTTACTTTCAATAAAATCACATTCATTATCTGCTTCATTTTCAATCACTACTTCTCGAACTGATTCTGGCATCTGAGGTCCACTAAACCATTTGAATTTATATGTTTCATCTTCAAGTTCCAAACCATGTTCTTGAACAATCAATTCTGTTGGTAGTTTTTTATGAGCATTTGTCCAAATATTTGAAATATAATGAGCTCGCAGTAGATGTTGGTGTAATTCATCTTGACATGGTGGTAAGCTTGAAGCATCGAAATTTTTTAGTTTTTTTTAAGGCAACTTATACTGCCGGTAAAATAGTGAAAATCTGACATCGTTTGATCTGACATGTCCATCGTCGAAACATCCGACAATGGACAGGGCTAAATTTTGAACAGCTAATAAGAACAGCTGAAGATAGAGAAGATTTTAAAATTGTAGTAGCCAACCTCCATTGAGGAGAGGGCACTTTAAGAAGAAGACATCGTTTACTTTTCTTTTTGGAATTGTTCTCGTCAATCCTGTTCCATATAAGTTTGTTTGCACAGTATTTTGGTATTCGTGAAGTCGATACTGTGTTTGGTTAAAATGGCATGCTGTGCAAGGGCACAAGATAGTTTAGAAATCCTAATGTCGCTTTTGTGGGACGTTAGTCGACCTTGAAGAGAGCGGCTGGTCTGGCCAATGTAGCAGGAGTTGCATTCTGCACAGGGTACATGATAGACGACATTAGTTTGTTCAAGAGGGGCCAATGGAGTTTTTGTCTTAGAAAATAACTTACCTAAGGTTCTGGTATGTTTTAAGGCTATTTTAACAGGTAAGTTTTTGAAAAGTTTGTTAAGCTTGTTAGTGATTTGTGGGAAGTACGGGAGTGGAGCATATTTTGTGGTTTGTTCAGGAGTGTTTTGTTTCGTTTCTCTCGTTTAGTTGTTAATCTTTAATGTTAAGTTATCGTAGAGTTTTTATAACATCTAAAAACCCTACAAATTGTTTTTGTTGGTATGAACCCTGTTGGTGGTTTACTTATATTCTAAAATCTTTTTTATTTGTAGTGAACTGATGATGCTTTTAAAAATAAAAGCGAAACGTATTCGAATAAATCAATAAATTAGTCGACGACTTTTATTTGCCAATTATTGACCAATAAAACCTATGCTATTCAACCATTGAATATATATATATATATATATATATATATATATATATATATATACATATTTATATATATATATATATATATATATATATATATATATATATATATGTATATATATATATATATTTCTTTGTAGTACCAATTGACTTCTGGACGAAAAGTATTCCCATTTGGCATCCGTGAATATTCACGGGCCACAATATACAGCGAATTCTGTTGCGGTACCAATTGGCATCAATCGCTGTTGCGGTTTCTTTGGCATCGATTGGCTTTGGACCTTTAGCATCCATTGGTTTATGACTCAAGTCGACAATAATACCTAAAGGTTTCGGTGGAATTCTACCTGAGTCAATTCATCTGTTCAGTCATTGTAATATTTTGTTGTCGAAACGGATGTTTAAAAATTTAACTTGTTAGAGTATATTACTCTTTATCCATAAATTGTAGGCAGGTAGTTATTGCTTTTTTCGAGATTGAATATTTCTCTTTTAAAATTATGACAGCTTCAAATTTGATTTAATTTGCTAAATACTTTTATTTTACATTTTTTAAGCTCAGTAATTTAAAAATGTTTTATCGTCTTTTAACAACTTCTAGTCTGATTATTCCCTGAGTAAAAGAGCTCTGTTGTAATGAATTATTTGGTATTACTAAAGAAATTCTGGTATAGTAGGATTAAATGTTAAAATTAAATGTTACAATGATTGTAACTTCATGTCTTGGGCTGTTACGTCGCATTATGGGCTATATGGGCTGTATTTTCTCGTTCTTGTTCGTATTTCTCTTCGATTTGCATTTTCGATGACACTTTCCAATATTTTAGCAAATTCAAAGTCCATGAAAAATACTTAGAAAGCAAACAAAAGTACTTATAAGAGTATACGACCATTTGATAACACTCACTGTGAAAATTTTTGCAAGTGAAGATGTTTAAGACAACAGGCACATTATTGCCGAACGCAAAGTGCACATAACTTTCTCCTTTATTTTTTGGTATCTGACTTCTTACAACTGTGTGTATTTTTCTTTCCTCTGCCCATACTTCTCGTACGTCACTGAATCTGGTTTGATGTGGTATTATATAATAATAGATGCACAATCAAAACGAACCAGATTCTTTTACATTAAAAAGAGATAAAATATTATGTCCATATACTATGAAAAGCAATAATTAAAAAAGAGTCGTATTTTAACACATATTTGTTTTTCTTTAACCGTTTGTTAATAAATAATATATCAAAATTTATTCGACATAATGTATGTTTTATTTTAAGGCTGTAACATAAAAATAAGAATTACCTGTTATGAAGGCACTACATAGGTAATTATTATCTGTACCTTACAAAAACCAATTTTATCAAAATCAACCTAGTTTGAAATATATGGAGTCTCGATTATATCTCATGGTTGTGTTTGCCCTACGTAGAAAAAAATAAAATAAAATTACTGAAATCTCTTGGGAATTGAAGTACTCAAGAATTGAAAAGATGTTGAAATTACTGTAACTTTGAAGAAGTTGAAAATCAAATGTTTAAAGGTACACTTCTTTTAAACAAAATTCAGAATCAGTATTTTATCTCTTAACTTCATTAGAAGTGAATAATAAAGAAGTTATATACATACAAAAGGTTTTTGTAAGAAACACAGTTGCAAACATATAATTTACAAAATTTCTTGGTCTCTCTTTTTAAAATGGCGATACATAGCTTACAACGTAAACAAAGTTTTAGGAGTAGTGTCCACTTAATAGCTTCTAATGGTAATAGTGGGTTAGGGACAATTAAAACCTAGTTAATGTTTAAAATTTGCCAATGTTTTTACTTTATTTTAAGTCTTTATCAAGGCTATACATGGCACATACCTATAATGGTACATAAAATGATCCATTGTGATTTATATACAGTGAGGTCCTAAGGTAACGGATAAATTCAATATTTTTGTAACTAAAAATCTTTTGACGAAATCCTCATGTAGGTCGGTTTTTATTTTTTGTTGTGCATTTTTTTCAATAGAATCTTTTTATACAGGGCGTGTCGTGTAACAGTGGCCAATACCAACTTTCTTATTTTAGATACAACACCCTGTGTATTATTATATTTTTGAATTTCTTAGAATATTAGGTAAAATTTATATTTAATCTTCTATTCTTATCTTTAACCGTTTTTAAGTAATCGAGGTTGGAAAAGTGACATTTCGTGTATTTTTCCTCACAAAATCTAAACAGTTCGACCTAGAGTAAAATGGTTTTTACATTATTATCTTACTTTTTAATATGCTATCTAGTGGTATCAAACCCAGAGATAATAGGATTATATTCAAAATGACAAATTTTGAAATTTAGGGCCGACCACGACAATTTTCGTATTTTATTTTTATTTAATACTACTAGATAGCATATTAAAAACTAAGATAGTAATATAAAAACTAATTAAAATGGACCAAATCCAATAGTTGGCTGTATACCCTGAATCAATATAATATAAAACTATATATATAAATCAATATAATATAAAAATAATATAAAAACCATTTTACTCTAGATCGAACTGTTTAGATTTTGTGAGCAATTGTCACTTTTCCAACCTCGATTACTCAAAAACAGTTAAAGATAGGAATAGAAGATTGAATATAAATTTTATCTAGAATATTCTTAGAAATCAAAAGATATAATAATATACAGGGTGTTGTATTTAAAATAAGAAAGTTGGTATTGGCCACTCTTACACGACACGCCCTGTATAAAAAGATTATATTGAAAAAATGCACAACAAAAAACAAAAATCGATCTGTACGAGGATTTCGTCAAAATATTTTTAGTTACAAAAATATTGAATTTATCCGTTACTTTAGGACTCACATGTCGTATGGAAATAATCAACATTGACCACACCGGGTTTATTTAAAAAAAAATAGCCTCGATAAAAACGTAAAATAGGTAAAGTCTATACGTTAGCAATTGTACAAAACCCACTATTACCATTAGAAACATAGACTAGTTAGAAACTTTATTTTAAAACTAGAACAGCTAAGAAAAAATGAATGTTTGTCCAACCTCAAATTCTATCTACAACATTTCATTGGATTTACAAAATCCAAGAGAAAATATTAATATGACGACGTTTTAAAACGTTAATAAAATTAGGTTTAATTCAATAAGAAAGTAATGAAGGATACATTAAAACTATAGGATTGTAATAGAATATTTTATTGAAACTCGTAATCACTTGACTGAATTATTGTGATTTATATTTATTTTGTACAAATACTTTTATTGTGTCCCATTTCCTGTTTTTAAAAACATTTGGATACTTTTCTACGAAATTTAAAACTTCCATTTTTTTTGGCGGAATTTTCTTCTTAATATGACGTGCAAAGAATTTTTGCGTAAGTTCTTTTTCCTCTTTTGTCCATGGAACTAAAATACGTTTACCTTTCTCCTGTATTCTATTTTGTGACGGGATGTTTACTTCATTTTGTTGAAGAATAGGTTGATTAGTATTTTCTTCGTCACTATCAGCTTCTTCTGCGTCTTCCAATATCTCGTTATCGACTTCAATCTCATTTAAATTTCGATTTTTATATTGGTCAATATTAGTGTTTTGAGCGAGCAATAATATTTTGGAAACTTTTGCGGTTTGGTAAATGTCTGACGGGAGACGATACCACTCATCATGAGTTTTTGAGGTACGCCCCATAAATTTTGCTAGTTGTTCTAGTTCACCCTTTTCCATTTTTAAAATTTGTATTATTGTTGCTAAGTGTTTTCTGAGGCGAGTTGACGTGAGGGTAGTGATTTTGTTTGCATCATTCAACACCTTAGAAGCATGCTTTCTGAGAACATGATATCCACTGATGCAGTTAATAGTATTCGGTACGCCAAATAGGTATTCGTTGTAAGAGGTAAAAAAATTATTCCTATATTTAATTAAAGTGTCAACTCCACTTTTGGTCAATTTGTCAAACAGAACAGGTACGCCTCTACCTCTCTTACCTCTTATTACTATGCGTTTTAAAGAGTGAACTAAAATTTTCTCGGTTTCTGTTAGGACTTTCTCAAACTCTTTAGAAGATTGAGAATCATGATGTTTTAAATAAATATCTAAAGGTAATCTCTGCAGCTCCATATAAAGTATGAATAATTAATAACATGCTACATGTTTTGACATTGCATTATTTTATGTTTCATGAATTTGGCCAAATCTTATCATACGTTAATTCAATCCATAGTAATATTAAATTTACAAGAGAAATAAAACAAAACCAGTCAATAAATTTTCTAGACTTAAAAATTATAAGAATTGAAAACAAACACGAGTTCTCTGTATTTCATAAACCTATACATACTGACACAACCATACACAGTACTTCATCCCATCCTGCACAACATAAATTAGCAGCCTACTATAGTATGTTCCACAGATTGACAGAAATCCCAATGTCAAATAATAACTTCGAAGTAGAATTGAATATCATTAAACTTATAGCAATAAATATTGGATACAACGAACACATAATAAACAAAATGTTACAGCAAAAACTACTCAAGAAAGCCCTTAAATCAATCTTCCCACCACAAGAGAAAAAGCCCAATACAATATATTGCTCGATCACGTCATATACAGGTAATATATTAACTAAAATAGCCAGACAGATCAAAAGAAAAGAATAACACCAGCATTTAAATATATTAAGAACAACAAGAGCCATTTGCTGATCGGTTTAGGTCACCGAAACCCAACCAATTATGATTGGATCAACAGAAACAACTACTCCGTGGGCTAATACCCCTACCGGCATTGAATTATACTATTGATCCAATGGTCGCAGAACAACACAACCCATCAAGTGTGAAACGCCAAACAGCTGTTTCGGTCCGCCAGACCTTATCAGTGACGCTTGGCTTCTCCATTGGAAAGTTGTCCGTTCTGCTTAAGGGGACAAGGTCCTCTGAATCTCAAATGTAAATGAGAATGCAATCCACTCTTAACTGATCAACATTTAATATGTCATCACAGGTGTTCCGTGTGCAATGCTGCCAGGTCACCCATGTACAGCTTGGAACAACAAGAGCCATTTGCTCATCGGTTTAGGCCGCCGAAACCCAATTAATTATGTTTAGATCAACAGAAACAACTACTCCGAGGGCTAATACCCCTACCGGCATTGAATTATACTATTGATCCAATGGTCGCAGCACAACACAACCCATCAAGTGTGAAACGCCAAACAGTTGTTGCGGTCCGCCAGACCTCATCAGTGACGCTTGGCTTCTCCATTGGAAAGTTGTCCGTTCTGCTTAAGGGGACAAGGTCCTCTGCATCTCAAATGTAAATGAGAATGCAATCCATTCTTAACTGATCAACATTTAATATGTCATCACCGGTGTTCCGTGTGCAATGCTGCCAGGTCACCCATGTACAACTTGGAACAACAAGAGCCCTTTGCTGATCGGTTTAGGTCACCGAAACCCAACCAATTATGTTTGGATCAACAAAAACCACTACTCCGAGGGGTAATACACCTACTGGCATTGAATTATACTATTGATCCAATGGTCGCAGATCAACACAACCCATCAAGTGTGAAACGTCAAACAGCAGTTTCGGTCCGCCAGACCTCATCAGTGACGCTTGGCTTCTCCATTGGAAAGTTGTCCGTTCTGCTTAAGGGGACAAGGTCCTCTGAATCTCAAATGTAAATGAGAATGCAATCCACTCTTAACTGATCACATAGGTGACCTAGCAGCATTGCACACGGAACACCTGTGATGACATATTAAATGTTGATCAGTTAAGAGTGGATTGCATTCTCATTTACATATAAAACACTAGCTTTTATCCTCGATTCGATTTTGATGGCGTCTTCTGCCGAGAAGTATCCCTTGAAAATACAACTTTTTTTAATAAAATGTATCATCTGTGCTTATTTGTGTCCCTGTCAAAATTGCAAAAATAATCAATATGATCGGTTAAAAAGTTAAACAGGGAATGCGAAAAAAAACAAGCCGACAAACACCTTACACTCACATTTATAATATTAGTTAATATTTTCACAGAAAAAAAGACAAAGCATAACCAGAGATAGATAAAAACTAAGCATCTTAACGAAAGAATCTTATTAACACAGCGCCAAACCACATTTTCAAAATTCACAACATTTTTAATGCATTTACAACCCCTAACATTAAATGCTTTTTAATACACAACGTTTTAGAAATGTGCTTCAAAAAATTATACACATGGCGCTGAGAAATAAGGTTATAAAACCTTTCAAAAAGAATAAAAGACTGCAGATAACAAGAAAGTAAGATAAAACCAATAATATATTGTAAATCCAAAAACTAAACAAAAAATATCCATTCTAAGAATTAAACTCAAACGCGAATCGACCAGATGTTACTCGAACCTTTATAAACCTGGAATCTAAGACAATCTAAGTGACTAACTGGCTTCCAAAATCGTATCACATCCTGTAGATGCCAATTGAACCGCTAAGCTGTAACGACATGAATATCGCTTCAACTCAATATACACAAATCGATGGTGGCGCTGCTTATTTTTTGCCTCGAACTACGATTTATTTACGAATCAAAAAACGGTCCAATTGGATTCCGGGTTCATATCGCGTAAAGAGCCTTATAATATCATCCACTATGCGTTTCTGATATTATTTTGAAGAGGTCAATTGGCATCCGAATACCGGATGCCAATTGACCAGCGGAAGCCAATTGAACCTACAACTTTACATGTGGGAAGTCAATTGTTACCGTAAATAAATATATATGTATATATATATATATATATATATATATATATATATATATATATGTATGTATTTATAAAACTTTTTTCTCGAACTACATCAATTAATTTTTCTGTTTCCGACCTAACAGACTTCTCGCAAGGGTCCTCGCTGAAACAATCTTAGCCACAGTAAGATAACTTTCTCTAAAATAAAATAAAGTTTTTATTTCTAGTGCGCAATGAATCATTAACGACTCACTCGACTTGAAGCTGGTAACATCATAAGTTTTGAATGTTGAACACTTAAATGCCCTTCTAAATATGCCCTATAAAAATACAATTTGTAAATATCAGGTAAATGTATTATAACGCAAGTACTTACCAAATACTAAAAGCATTACCGATTATAAAATATGTATACCACACAAATATTCTCACTATTAAAATCACAGTAATCGTTTGAAAAATGTCGGATAACTTCTTTACTTTTTAATATGAATCTAAAGCAACGCGTGGGTTAATAATGACCCCTTGCTCTCTAATGAGGTAAATTAACTTTTAAATAAATTTTGTACTGATAAAAATATGACTTCTATAATTAAATATAGTATAAACGTTTTTCTAATTAATCGCATTAATTTTAACAACAAAAAATAATATTTTAAATGCCTGAAGTAATTTCTGTTGGAGCTTGAAAGAAATTTGTTTTTAATTAAGTGCTAATTAATTGACGAAATAAAAAACACAGGTAATCTGAAATGTTTCAGTAAAAGAGAATCTATTAATTTTTTTACCTAATGGCACTCTGGCAACTTTTTATTTAAAAGGTATTATGATCAAAGTCATTAAACTTTTCACAAATTTTCATGAAAGAGATTAATTTTTTATGTCTACACTTTAACAATTTTTAAAAAAAGTCAATATCATTTTATTCAATTATTTAGATATTGTTCTGAAGCAATTTTCTTTGGACACTTTAATATTAGTGACTATTTTTATTGGGATTGTATTTTATTTTAATACCAAGAAAAATGGTAAACTATAAGAGTTTATAAGCCCAGTATTTTGGCTAAAAATTCTATCTTTTTATAGAGATAATAGTTATAGTGTCCGTCGGCAAAAAAGTTTATAATAGATACTCTCTTCAAACTTCAGATATCACTTCAAAATGCCGAGCCTGACATGAATTCTCTCTGCGACCTTTTTTGTTTCTGAGGCGTTTCTCTTCCAATTTTCCCAAAAATTTTCAACCGCCAGACAGGAAAATTAGAAAGCACGTTCTGTCTTAGGTTAGATTAAGAGAGGTGGCCTTTCGGCCTATTCCACTGCGACCTTTTCAGATCTATTGTGGCCCTTTAGTCCTAGATAACATTCTCTAGCCTGACACTTTTTATAAAGTCTAGTAGCTTCGAGACTGTACCTTTCATAAAGCTATTTGCTGGTGGATTTTCTTCTCCTAATGCAAAGAACCGCACATTTGCCAGATTGTCACACTGACGTAAAATGTGCTCTGCTATTTCTTCTTCGGGGTTACAAAATCTGCACAGGTCATCATCTGATAATCCCATCAGCTTCAAGTGCGTATTCAGCTTACAGTGCTCTGTTAGAAGACCACTATGGCTTTGACTGTTTTCCTGTCTTTGCTTATTAGGTCTGCCGTAAATTTTGGCAAATGTTCGGTAATGAACTGCTTCGCCTTTCTTTGTCGTAGTAAATTCCTCCACCATTCCAGAGATTTGTGAGCTACCCACTTCCTTGTAGCCGTTCTTGTTACTGACTTTGCAACGCCGCAGAATGGTTCCGGTCCAATGAATGGCATTGATGAGCCTTGTTTGGCCATTTCATCTACTTTTTCATTGCCCTTATGACCCTCGAGCCCTGGTACCCAGGCTATCGTAACCTTGCTACGGTCTCCTAGTTTATTTACTGTCTTTAGAAAACTGTCACATTCTTAGATAGACTTACCGGAAAATTTGTTCCTTGATTTGTCCCTACTATGTTGGCTCCATCACCCTCCAATATTCTTGAGCCATCCGTATACCATGTAGCAGCAGTTTGTATGGGTACACCTTTATTCCAGTCTTCCCTGCCTGGTATCTTAATTGTGAACTTATTGTTAAAGCTATATCTCGTAGCTGTTGCATCGATAGGTATACCCATCACAATATTGGCTTTTAGCTCCTCGATTAGCTTTCTGTTGTCAGTACCATGCATCTGGCTTATATGTTGCTAACTATGGATTAATATTTGCATCACTGATCTGGCTTCGCTCTGTATAAAGATATGAAGTAGTGGGTGGTGGTAGATTTAACAGGACTTCCAACTATGCAATAGGAGTTGTTTTTATGGCCCCCGTAATACACAGGCATGCTAGCCTTTGTTTATTACCTAGCAGCCTTATTGCTCCCACTTGCTGCGTCTTTGTCCAGCACGTCACCGAGCCATAGGTTATCATGGGGGTCTAATATTCCTTGTGTATAACCATAGAGTCATTTTGGGGTTAAGTCCCCAAATCTTACCGCACATTCTTCTGCATCTGCCCAGGAACATAGTAGCTTTCTGTGTGGTTTTCAGAATGTGAGTATTCCATGTAAGAATATAATCGAAATATACCCCAAGGTATTTTGTTTCTTTGGAAATGAAATCTCTGTTCTTCCCACCACCGGTGGTTTTAGGCCTTGGAGTGCTGTTTTTTTTTGGTGAAGTTGACGATTTGTGTTTTCTGAGCATTGACTATCAGTCTCTCTTGTTTACACCAGTCATCAACTATATTTAGGGGTGCTTGCATTATTTCAGACACCACCTGAGCAAACCTGTCCCTGACAACGATTGCTATATCGTCAGCATATCGTAGACAATAAAAGCCTTCTGTGGACAGATTTCTGAGGAGATCATCTACCAAGGTTGCCCAAAGTAGAGGGGACAGAACTCCTCCTTGTGGACAGCATCCACCTACTTTTGCATTGATGGTTGCTTCACCCAGAGTGGACATTACTGTTCTATTCTCCAGGGATGCCCTTATCCATCTGTATATTACCGCAGGTGCGCCTCGTCTACTCATAGCTCCTATCAAAGAGCTGGAGGTAACATTATTAAATGCCCCTTCTATATCTAAAAAATTTATTGTTATCTCTTTATCTTCCATTGGCTTTGAGATAAGCCTATTTAGATCATCCAACGCATAGTCCGTACATTTACCAGGTTGGCATGCATATTGACGATTGCTTAGAGGATTATCTTTTATTACTTCGTCTCTGATGTACCTATCAAACAGACTTTCCAGCGTTTTTATTAGAAAAAAATATAGGCTTATCGGTATATATGACTTTGGTGTTAGGTCTAATATTTTACCTACCTTAGGCAAGTATATCACTTTGACCTTTTGCCATATTTCCGGTACGACCCCCATGCTAAACTGTCTTGCATAGGTGTGGTATCAATATTTCTAATCCCATATGCAATAGTATTGAATATACGCCATCTGTCCCTGGAGACTTATATGACCGAAACTTATTTATAGCCCATCTAATTCTGTTTGGTCTTGTGATTGCTGTGGCTATTTCCCAATCTGTAGACCTCGGTTTAGTGAGCCTTTGGTCTTTATTGGTTTGCCTATCTGCATCATTCAGAATTTTTGAGCACGGAAAGTGCGTGTTTATCAGTTCTCTAAGACTTTCCTCTTTGGTGTCCGTAAATTTGCCATTAGCTTTCTTTAGGAAACCTACTTCTTTCGTTGTTCTGTCAGTCAATAACTTCTTTTAATTAAATAGCTTAAAAATATAAGAGAAACTGTCGAAAAAACTACTCTGACGAAATTCATACCATATGTTTTCATATTCTCTATATTGTTCTGAAGCTATTTTCTTGTGGCATTTTAAAGTAATTACTATTTAAATTGGAATAAGCCACAATTAAAGGTTAAAGTACATTTATTAACGTTTCAATTTCCACTTCGGAAATCGTTCTCTTTTTTTTTAGAAAAAAAAAAACGATTTCCGGAGTGGAAAATGGAAACGTCAATAAATGTACTTTAACCTTTAATTGTGGCTTATTCCCCTCTATTGATACTGGCCTCTTTATCTCTATTGATACTGGCCATCTTTCTTCAAATTGTATTGGGACGTCCTTCCCTGTTCCAACACATTTTTTCCCCTATTTGAGCGCTGAATAGACCTTCTTTTTCATCTTTTAACATTCACCACTTGATTTTTTGTAGTTTTTTTGTACTTGTAGTAGCACTGAAGGTGGACTTTTTAGTCTGAAAACGTGCTTTGATTAAGCCCATAATGATTCTTTTAAATAAATATACCTTTGATAAAGGATTTTTTCAAAGTTAATAAATAATGACACACACACACATATATATATATATATATATATATATATATATATATATATATATATATATATATGTATATATATATATATATATATATATATATATATATATATATATATAAAATGTTGATATTAAGAAAAATACAGGGTGCTAAATTGGAAATTTAAAATTTTATTTTTCACTATAACTTTTACGTTTGTAAATATTTTTGGACAAAAATTTGCAGTTGGATACTTTTGAGTAGGATAAATTATAATTTTATACTTACTTTAATGTAACTAATAGAGGGCGCGCCACATATGCCACATGTGTGGCATAAATTTGCACTTAACTTTTTTGCTCTTTAAGTTAGCTCTATTTGTGTTAAAAAATATTAAAGATACATAATTTTTATAAAGAAAAGGTATACTTGTTAGTAACCTAAAAATTCAACCGTTTTCGAAATAAATGCATTTTATAAGTCAGCTGCACAATAATTCTTAGTTTGATATTTGTGCGGTAAAGCACTGAATACCTGTAGATAAGCATATTTCATAGTTTATTCGTATTAAAACAACTCAAAGGTGATAATGTAACATCACAAAATGCTTTGTTTTGGGTGCTAAATGTCTTATTGGAGAAAAGATATTTCATCTTCTTCTTTAGATGCCGTGTCCGTATTCAGACGTTGTCCGCTTCTTAAGTTTCTATAATGGCATTGTATTACTTTTTCTCTATTGTAAAATGCTAAAAACCCAAAATATGTGGTTTATGCAAGATGGTACACCACCACATTCTAGAGAGAAGGCAGTCAGAACATACTTAAATACAACTTTTCTGAACGTTTGATTGGTCGTGGTAGTCATAATTCTTGGCAATGTGGTGAGATATTGATATAATTATTTAATTAAACAAAACAACGTGTCTCTAAGAATCCCATAAACATTCACAACCAACTATGAGAAGAAATAAATACTGCAGCAGTTTCTTTAGAACCAATGATGATATTTAATATGAGACGAACTGTTATGGAATATATTGACAAATGAATTAAAGAAAATGGTCGACATATCGAACACTTACTTTGACAAAAAGTTACGTTATTTAATTTAACTATTTCTTAAATTGGTTTGTAAACAAAATGTTTTGATTATGACTTTATTTTAACATAAAACGTAAAATGTTTGATGTAAAATCCTATTCTTCTGTTATTTTGTCAAATCCTATTATTAATTATTTTCCTGCGCAAATATTTATTTTATTTCATATTTCGATAACTATTAACTTTAGTTAAAGGTATTTTATACCAAAATCAGAAGTATTAATGTTTTTGTCTATTTTTTCTTCGTTGCCTGGAGTAATTGCCTTAGATCAGAACTATGCAGCTGATTTTTAAAATGCAATTATCTCGAAAACTGTTGAGTTTTGAAGTTATTAACAAGTACACCTTTTTTTTTGTTAAAATAATGTGTCTTTAATATTTTTTATCCCAAATACAGCTAACTCTATTAGTTACATCAAAGTGTGCATCAAATTATAATTTCCCATATTTAATAGTACCCAGTTGTAAATTTTTATACATAAATGTTTACAAACATAAAAGTTATAGCGAAAAATAAAATTTTGATTTTGCACTTTAACACCCTTTATCTTTCTTAATATCAATATTTTATTAAAGCAATTTGGATTAAATCGTAATATTTTAGAGCGTAGAATCTACTTTTTCTTTTTGTACAATTACTTAAGGACCACATGTATATATATATATATATATATATATATATATATATATATATATATATATATATATATATATATATATATATATATATATATATATATATTTATAATATTTGATATTTCTGAGGAAGTCTTTTCTGATTTGCTGAAACTTGTTTTTGAGACAAATTATTTAATTTTTAATAATCAATTTTATCTCCAAATGTTTGGTACTCCCATGGGGTCCTCAATTTCCCCGATTTTATTTAATTTTGTCCTTGATGATTTAGTCGAAAATCGGCTTCACAGTTTGACTTTTCATGTTCCTTTTGTGAAAAGGTATGTCGACGACCTCATATTGACACTTCCACCAGATAAGGTTCGGAGCACCTTATCACATTTCGATGCATATGATCCTCATCTACAGTTCACTTGTGAGCTGAAGAGTCATAATAGCATTCTTTTTCTAGATATGCGTATCATGCAAGGTTGTGATCTTAGTTTAAGTACTTCTTGGTATAGAAAAGAAATGGCTAATAACCGTTTTTTTAATTACCACTCATGCCATGCGATGAGATAGAAATACAACCTCGTACAAGCTCTTAGTTTTAGGGTTCATAGGTTAACACATTCTTCTCACCGAAGGGATTCTCTTAGCCTTCTTAAGTCCATTTTATTACAGAATTCTTATCCATTATATGTAATTAATAAATTTCTTTTCTCTACCAGCTGCACATTGTCCAGACATAGTTTGAATGACAATAGTCAAGTACAGGGCCAACCTGACATCTTAGTAGGCACACCAGATAACGACTCCCATAACGTTCCTTCTTCCCCTATACGTTACTACTCTCTCTATTATTTCCCTTATTTAATTGAGAAGCTTGTAAAACTTCTAGCATTAGCACCACTGAAAATTGGAGTTAAAAATATCAGATCAGTTCGTAAACTATTCTCTAAAACCAAAACTTCTCTAAACTCGCTGGAAGAAAAGATTAATGTGGTTTATAACATCCCCTGTGTGGATTGTAACCTATGGTACATTGGCCAGACTAGTAGATCCCTTAAAGGTCGACTAACTTCTCATAAGAGTGATATTAGATGCCAAAAACATTCCAGTGCCTTAGCACAACACATTTTTACGTCTGACCCCCGACCAGATTATGAACAGGTCAAAATTCTTTGTACAGAAGCAACCATTTCAAGAGAAGCTTCCTAAAAATGTGCCACATTTTCCTCAATCCTTCCACCATGAATAAACGTACTGACATCGACAACCTCCTTTATTATACCATTCTCTTCTTTCCAACATCAAATGAGAAATTTTTTCGACGTTCGTTTGCATCTTGACAGTTTCATCTTCGTTTTCTTTGATCATTTATCATCACATCCCAGCTACCTATCAACCTTCTTTTTATTCCCCATCAGTACTTCCTTGGGGACATACATTTCACATTTCCCAATACTTGGGACACATTACAAGAGGCGAAAGATATGAACTGCTTCGAATAATTATGCAAGGGAAAATAGCAGGAAAAAGGTCCATAGGAAGAAGACGAAACTCCTGGCTAAAGAATCTACGGGAATGGTATAGCTGTAGCAGCAACGAATTGTTTCGGTCAGCACTTTCGAAAATACGTATAGCCCTGATGATCGCCAACCTTCGGAACGAAGATGGCACTTGAAGAAGAAGTACTTCCTTATATATCCAACCTTTATACATTTATACTGATTCATTCCTAATTTATATTTAAACCTTTACTTATTTTACAATCTATATTCTCCTTCCTTGACTAAATCGCCATAATAAATTTCAGACTTCAACCTTTCTTCACTACCTATTGGTTTTGTAGACATTTCCACTCAAAAATTTTATTTCCTTCAGCGTCCTCTGCGTTGTTGGTTTGCGCTCTTGTGTATTGCGCGTGCTTGTCTCACACTCCAATAAGTTGTCTCAACACACAACCATGAAAGACACACAACTACTTCACAACTTAACATTCGTTTTCCGGTTAGAACTCTTTAATTTTGAGATGCGCCCTAAAGTGAAGTATAAAATCTTTTTTAAATGTTAACTTTGTTATAACAACAGCTTTGTGCCGGTGTGTTTTGTCAATTTTTTGTTTTCATCTCTACACTTTACTGTTAAAAGTTTTTTTACGTGCAATGTAACGGGTTTTTATAATGATTCGTAGTAGTTTTTATTCATTTCTTTCACTTTTACAGTAGAATTTTCTCTCGTTGTTATACATGAATGCTACTATGAACATTTAGCTACTATTTTAACGCCACCATTTTAATATTTTGACCACGGTTACCAAGAGAATGGTGTGTTTGTTTTACACCTTATCATTCTTCACTCACCATTCCTAAGTTTTTTTTCTATGTTTTATATTCTTGCCTACCACCGTTTTTTTTTAGATTGAACTGATGAAGCTTGTAAATACAATAAGCGAAACGTCTTCAAATATAGGAATGGAACTGTGATTTCCTTTTATTTCTCCTTTGACCGATATCCTCGTGACCAAAAGATTTAGTTCTTTTGGAACTTACTCATTATATATATATATATATATATATATATATATATATATATGTATATATCTATATATATATATATATATATATATATATATATATATATATATAAATATTAAATATGCTGTGAATTGTCTGCTAACCAGGAGATTGATATAATTTATGTTTCAAGAAATAATACTACAAATATACAAATAGTAAAGTGTATAACTATCACGCATAAGGCTGTAACGATTTCGTCACGTAATATATCCCAAGTATTTTAATTATGACTTCCTCTGATAATTCCTATTACTTTCCGTAATAGTTTCATTAATGCCAACAGAGTGTAAGACTGGATTAATCTAACATGCGCTGTTACGAGGTGGCAAGCGGAGACGGTTCCTGACTTAACTTTCTGGGAGGTGTCCGACGTGCGGTCTAGTTAAGTGAAATTATGTTTTTTTGAAGAACACCGTTTATATACACTGCGCTCCAAAATTAACGCATAATTTTAAAAACCCTGGTAAATCAAATATTTAAAGTTTCGATTTTTGTGCTAATATATTATTGTTACTCCTATTATATTGTAAAATTTATCGAAATAACGGTAAAAAGCGCTGATACTTTTACCATTTTTTGCAAAAAAATTAAAAGCATGCTAATTGTGCTTCATTTTATTTCGAATTTAGTTGGGTTGGATTACATTGTACCGAACGTTTAAAGGGGTTTTTCAAGTTTATTAAGTGTTTTTTCTTTGAAATGAACCACTAGCAGCAAAAAAATCGAAATTTGTCAGAAAGTGACTGTTTGAGAATCGTTACTCTTCGCGAAGAAAGACAGTGTCGAGTGACAATAGGCAGATTGAGACCTCGGTGCCGAGAGACAGTTCTTGCAATATAGAACACGATACTGGTACGTCTCGAGTGAGGGGAGTAGGCAGATTGAGACCCCGAACTCGAACCGAACCGTATCACTCTTGATAAAGGCTCCAAATTGAGAACTAACGTCCGGTTCCACCAACGTGATCTAAGTAAAATCTTACCTAAGTTTTGCTTAGTCAAAAAAATTTCTTAGCTGTAATTTGCGTTCCACCATACAAGTTTTTACTTAACTTAACCAAGACAAAACTTAAGGTCTCAGAAATACCAACTTTGCAAAATTGTCAGAAATTCTTAAATTCTTGACTGGTTATTAATACAGAAACAACAAAAAAAGAAAAAAAAGAAGAACATTTGTGTCATTTTTGATGCTGTCTTTAATTCAATGTCAGTCATTTTAAATATTTACTATTTACTGTTATTGTGACCTCGTGATCTGCTTTCTTTTTATTAACTATAATAATATTATAAACTATAAGTTAAAAATTTAGTGATAGTTTTAAAAGTTAAGTTAATAGTTGTAGTTTTGTTGTCGGTGAAATAGTTTTAGTCAGTTAAATATTAGTTTGGAAGCATGGAAAAAGTCAACAAAAGAGTTAACTTTTCTTCTCAAGAAAAGGAGGAATTAATATCTTTGGTATCCAAATACAAGGATATTCTTGAAAACAAAAAAACTAACGGTGTGTCTGCCAAAGATAAAGATGCGGGATGGGAGAAATTAAGTTTCGAATTTAATTCGAAAGGTTTAAATACCTTTCGATCCAAAGAACAACTAAAGAAATATTGGGCCAATTTAAAACAATTGGAGAGACAGGCAGCAGCAAATATAAAAATAAATAGATTTAAAACAGGAGGAGGGCCGTTCCAGCCGCAAAATGAACCTGATGAAACAGTCCTAGAAATTATAAATTTTAAAACAGTTACGGGTTTAGAGAATCCATATGATGATGAAGCTGTATGGGACAAAGATCATTTTCTACTAACAGGTATGTAATCTTCAGTATTTAATATAATTCATATTATTTCAAATTTTCTTGTTTTTAGAGACAGAACATGAAACAAACAACTGTACTCCTACAGAAAGCACTTCCTACAGTGGTACATCAACAGTTGCTATACCAAAAGCTAATACCATTTTAAACTGCAAAGAGTTAAAGATTTGCAAAGGTAAGTAACATTGTAAACTGATCTACAAATGTATCAATGTTAAGGGTTCAAAACAAAATTATAATATCCAATGAAAGAAGGATTTCACCTTCAGATATTAAAGAATAAACAACAAATAAGCATACATATATATAAGCCTTGCCATAAAAAAAAGGTTTTAAAAAATATAGCCTGTTACACAAATCAATAAATATGATTAGTAGTATCAATACTATGGTAGTTGCTGATAGTTAAAAAAATCATTTATTTTATAACCAAATATGAGTCACATAAATGGGCATACATAATTCTCTTGAAAATTATAGTGGAAGTGAGGATTTTCTGGGGTACATTGAAACAACAAACGCCATGTTTCGTTCGATAGCAACGACTTCAACTTTATTGTAATAATCAATATTGGCAACACGCCATACATCGAGTGTTTACAAACATTAATCCAAAGATGGCGCTACATGTATTAAAATACTTTTTTGATACATCACAACACCCCCACTTATCAAAAAATATCTAAACTTTCAAACCCAAACCTAGCCTAAATTTAGAATTTTTAACATTTTTCAACCCTTTAGTAAGGATGTCAGCCAACATTTCATCAGTACTCAAATACTTCAACTCAATAACATTATTTTGGATAGCCTCTCTGATGAAATGGTGGCGAATGTCAATATGTTTTGTCTTTTCATGGAATACTGGATTTATGCACAACTTCTGAGCCCCTTGATTGTCATTATACAAAACAACTGAATCCAGTCTTCCTTGAATTTCTGACAACAAATTCCTTAAGTAAATGGCTTCCTTAGTAGCCTCCCCTAAAGCTACATACTCCGCTTCAGTGCTAGAAAGAGCCACTGATTTCTGTTTAACACTCTTCCAAGAAATCGCACCACCCGAAAGTTTAAAAACAAAACCTGTGTAAGATATTCTATCTAACTTATTTGAGGCCCAATCAGCATCAACAAACCCTGTTAAATCCAAATCATCCCTTTTATAAGTCAAACAAATGTCTTTAGTCCCCTTCAAATACCTCAATATCTTTTTAGCACATTTCCAGTGATACTCATTATGACTTTTATTAAATTGATTCAAAAAACTTACACTATATGCAATATCTGGTCTTGTCAAAACTGCTAAAAACATTAGACTACCAATTAATTTCTGATATAAAGGATTTTTAACTTTTTCTAAGCAATTACTTTCTGTAAAATCAAAATTATCTATTGGTGAGCTGACAACATTGCATTCCTCCATATTAAACTTTCTTAATAACTGATCAATATATGCACTCTGGTCTAATCTAATAGTATCTTTATCCCTATGAATCTTCATACCAAGACACAATTTTAACTGACCTAAGTCTTTAATTTTAAATTTTGAACATAATTCTGCCTTTAATAAATCAGTTTGGACCTTATCATTACTGAAAACTATAAAATCATCAACATATAGAGCCACTACAACTAAACTCTTATCAATTTTTTTAATATAGACACATGACTCATAATCTGATTTATTAAATGCTAGGCTAATCAAAATTTCATTCACTTTTTGATACCAGGCTCGAGAAGACTGCTTTAATCCATAAATGGCCTTTTTTAAATGACAAACTTTATTTTCATTACCTTTAAGAACATAACATTCTGGTTGATGCATGAACACTGTTTCTTGCAAGTCACCATTTAAAAAAGCTGTCTTCACGTCCAAGTGAATAACATCTAAATCTAACTTTACAGATAAGGCTAATAACAATCGTAAACTTGAATACCTTATTACAGGAGAAAACGTCTCCTCATAGTCCACACCTTCACGTTGAGTGTACCCCTTAGCCACTAAACGAGCCCGATAACACACCTGATCATCACAATCAATTTTGGTTTTGAAAACCCACTTGCACTCAACCAAAGTTCCACTTTTTGGAGTATCGACCAACTCCCATGCCTCATTTTCTGCAAAAGATAGCATCTCTTCATCCATGGCCCTCTTCCATCTGGCCGAGTCTGGTCTGGATAGAGCTTCTGACACACTGGATGGGATATCTTCCAGATCTACTTCCTGCTGCTTATGACATTGAAATGTCACATAGTCTTTGAAGACCTTAGGCTTCTTGGTTCTGTCGGATCGTCTTGATGTACTTGGTATTTCTGGTGTGATCACTATGTCTGGAACATACTCCGAGTCATTTGAATCATCTCCGAGGTCATCATCCAAAACATCATGGTATTCTTCCTCATCTGACAGTCTATCTGGGAATTTACCTTGGTCTGGATCCCCCACTTGAGGTAATACCTCTGTCACTGCAATATCATTGCTTGGTGATCCTAAAAAATCAAAGTTTTTCAGCAGCTTTGGTTTTTCATTAATGACCACATCTCTACTGGTAATTACACTCTTCTTAATGGGATCATAGAGCCTATAGCCCTTCACATTTTGACCATAACCAACCAAGAACATCTTCTCTGCCTTTTTGTCAAACTTCTGCCTTTTTTCTTTGGGTACATGAACCATTGCCTCACTACCAAAGATTCGAACATGACTCACATCTGGCTTTTTACTATAGAAGAGTTCATATGGTGTTCTACCTTCAAGACCTCTGACCACAGATCTGTTCCTTAAGTATGCAGCAGTATTGATGGCTTCAGCCCAAAACTGCTTAGGAAAATCTGCATCGAATAGTAAGCACCTCGCCTTCTCCACCAGGGTACGGTTCATTCTCTCCGAAGTACCATTCTGCTCTGGGGTGTAAGGATTTGTTTTTTGATGTGTTATACCATTACTACTTAAAAAAGATTCAAAGTCAGCACTACAAAATTCTCCTCCGTTGTCAGACCTAAAACATTTGATTTTGTGCCCTTTTTGGTTCTCAACTAGCAATTTAAATTCCTTAAACTTATCTAGAGCTTCACTTTTGTATTTTAAAAAATAAACAAAAACCATCTTACTTAAGTCATCTTCAAGAACCAAAAAATATCTAGATCCTCCGATGGACATCATCTCCATGGGACCACATAAATCACCATGCACAACCTCGAGCAATTCTGCAGCACTATTTCCACTACTCTTGAATGGCAACCGAGTCTGCTTTCCCTCACAGCACACTTGACACATATTATGCAAACTTGCCTGCCCTTTATAGTTCAAGCCCTCAACTGCTCCGTTCCTCATTATAGCCAAATCTCTAAAGTTGATGTGACCAAAACGTCTATGCCACAAATCACAACAGTCCTGAGCATACATAGAGAACGCCACTGGCTGAGACTTAACAAAATTAAGTCTATACACTTGATTAATCAAATCAGCTGTAGCCACACTTGTACCTTTACTATTAAAAATCTCACAACCCTTCTGGTTAAAAACAACCTTGTTACCATTTAAAATCAACTGGCTAACTGACAGTAAATTGGTTGTAATATTGGGTACATAATGAACATTTTTAACTACAATGTCAAAGTTTTTATTGCTACTTACTGTAGTTAACTCTACTTCTCCAGCACACAACACTGGCATTTTTTCATTGTTGGCTACTAAAATTTCTTTGAGCTGTATATCCTGGGATGCATTTTTTATCCAGTCATTTCTTGACGTTAAATGCACACTTGCTCCAGAGTCAATATACCAATCTGAATTGTTAAATTCACCATTTAAAAAGACCGCACTGAAAGCACTCTTATCCTCCGGTTTTTTCTGCTGTTTTCGAAAACTCTCAAAATCCCTTTTCAAAACTGGGCACTTGTTTTTGTAATGACCTATTTGTTTACATCCAAAACAAATCACATGTTCTTTATTGTCATTTTTAACACTGCCACCGCCATCTTTGGGATGTTTTCGGAACTTGCCTTGACTGGCAAAAGCACTACCAGTAGATTTCTCGCTGCCCGCGTTCCTACTAGTTCCATCTTTCTGCATATCAATTAACTTGGACTTTATTGCATCCCCTGTAATTTGAATTCCAGAATGTTCCAGTGCCATTATCATTGGGGTGAATCTGTTTGGCAATCCTGCAAGCAACAATGAACCAATCCACTCACTAGTAATTTCGAATCCACTCCGAGTTAATTTCTGGGCTGTTTCAATCATCTGCCCTATATAATTCTCCATACTGTCACAATTATCCAACCGCAAACTTATGAGAGTCCTAAGTAAATCAATTTTTCGTGTAAAACTTTTCTCGCCATAAAGTTTTTTTAATGTTATCCACACATCCAATGCCGTTGCCGCCTCTCGAATATGCACATAAATGGATGGATCAATGGATAAACATAGCTTTGCCCTCGCTTTATTCTGCGTGTCTGCATTTGTTTCACCATTTTCTTCCAGGCATTTCGATAAACCATCGAGCACAAAAACGTTTTCAATCGCAAAAGACCAATCATCATAGTTCTCGCGACCCATTAATTTTGGCACACTGGCTAAATAATTCGTAGCCGCCATTTTCAGTCCACAAAACAAACTGCGAATTTCACTCGACCCTACGTGACTACGTTACCAAAAAAACTCACAACTGATACCTTCAGGTTATAGAACTAAAACTGAATGCTGGGCCCATAACCTCTTGAAAATTATAGTGGAAGTGAGGATTTTCTGGGGTACATTGAAACAACAAACGCCATGTTTCGTTCGATAGCAACGACTTCAACTTTATTGTAATAATCAATATTGGCAACACGCCATACATCGAGTGTTTACAAACATTAATCCAAAGATGGCGCTACATGTATTAAAATACTTTTTTGATACATCACAACAAATTCAATGTATTTTTTTAATAAATAAGTTGTATATGCTCACATGTTCCTTACGAAATAATTTTAACACTTTATAAACTCACATTCTACATACTACCATGTAATATTGTAGTATAATCCTAACATTAGATTTACAATCATAATTGTTTCGAGCATTAGGCTTTAGTTAAATATTTGTACCTTTTCCAGATTCACAAGATGAAGATGTACTAAAGGTGATTCAAACTCCAAAAAATAAATTAAAACACCAAAAAAAATATAGGAACACAAATGATGATGATCTACCACAAATAGTAGAGTTAAAGGCCCAGTATCTGCAGTACCAGATTGAGGAAATTAAAGAGAGGGTGGAAATTAAGAAGGAGGAAAGAGCTTTTCAAGCAAAACTCCAAGCTCTACAGTTAAAAGAAAAAGAAGTAGAGGTGGACATTTTGTTGCAACAGAAGAGAAAAATTCAGCTCGAGAATGAAGCTCTCGAGAGTAAAATAAAAAAATGTAAATATTCTGAATAAAAAGTCATTATTACATTATTATTTTTATTTATCTACTGTAATAAAATTTACATGATTTTTGCGAAGTATAATACTTATATTCTATATTTGTTTACAATACATATTCGTTTATAATACACAAACTAGGTGAAGGATACAAATTGTGATATGTAGGGAAAAGTAATACTAGGAATAGAGTTGATATAACAGCTGATTTAGTAGAAGTTGTACGAATGAGTGATAGAATAATATCAGTGAAACTTGTACTTGATAAAGATGTATTAATGTTGTGTATATATGCCCCTCCTCAAACAGAGCTGGGTGAGAGTAATATTCCGTAAGAGGAGAAAGTTATAATACATGATTTTAATGCACATGTAGGCAAATACAAGACAAGATATGAAGCAATATGTGGAGGACTAGACTTTGGAACTAGAAATGAAGCTGGCAATGATAAGCTTGAATAAGCAACAACATTAGATATGGCTGTGAAACACATTTTTCAAAAGAAACTCAACTTATTAAAAGGAGACAAAGCCAATCACAAATAGAGTTTCACTATAAGAAAAGAAGATATACATGAATGTAAGGACATCAAGGTAATAATTAGTGAGACAGTAAACCAACAACATAAGTTGCTTGTGCTATCCTTAAAAATACTGCTATTGAAATACTTGGAAAAAAATCAGGAAAGAAGTTTGAGAATAAATAAAGACACCTGATGGTGCAGTACCACAGCTAAAGAAGTATACAGAAACATTTACAAATATATATACTACTATATATATATATATATATATATATATATATATATATATATACATTTTATGGACAAAGCTTATATGTTAAAAAAAAGGAATAATAATTACAATTAAAATTTACTAAAATTACATAAATCGTCAATATCACAGAATAAAACATAAAATACACAATCCATTGCAAAATTTCACTATATTGCAAATTGCATAATAAAACCTTATGAACTAGTTTACGAATAAGTTTAAGCTGCTGCATGTGATACCCAAATATATATATATATATATATATATATATATATATATATATATATATATATATATATATATATATATATATAATATATATTACTTGTACCTAAATGAACTGAACTTTCTTAATTATTCGTTGAGAAACTCTTCCACTGAATAATAAGGTCTTTCAGATAGATAGGCTTTTGTCAATTTATGGAACTTAAGGAAAGAATTTGTAGATTTAAGATGTAAAGGAAGATGGTTGTATAATTTTTTTGCCGAATATAATATAGATTTTTTTGATAACTTAGTGGATGGAATGGGTACATAAAAACATAGAAGAGAAATACAAATGAAAATATGTGGAGTGTAGTAAAGCTTTAGAATTGATAACAAAGACTTCAAATGATATTCACAGTATAATTAAATTAAATAGCTTTTGGTATTTTTTATTATAACTAAAATTAAGCTTGAGTAAAATAATTTTCAATAAAATGTCTTCTAATATTATTATTATTTCTGTTTCCTGCAGGCACAATGTCATTGTCATCCATCACAATGTATTCACCAATATCATCATTGGCTGGAGGTTGTGGTTCGCCTTGCCTGACTGCTACATTATGTAGACAAGCTGTAGCAACAATAATTGCTAGTACATTTCTTAAATTTAGACGGCATCCATATGCTATAATAGGGAATCTCCGCTTCCAAACACCAAACAAATGTTCCACTTTTACTCTAGTTCCTATGTGAGCTTCATTATAACTCCTTTCTGCATTTGTTTGTGGATCCCTGAGAGGAGTTAACAAGAAGTTGGTGCATGTGTAGCCACCATCCCCTAAAAGTATTGTAATTTATTACTGATTATTAGTTACATTTAGGTGAGCACAATGTGTGGCTATTGAATTAATTTCAGACAGACATCACTCAATATTAATTTTGGTGATCATGTCACCAGTGGGATCTCATATCAAAGGATACCAAAAGATTGACTATAGTCCTGTATAAAATGGATAGACAAATATAAAAAAGAAATAACAACAAAATTATCTACTTCAGATTGAATCTAATACCTGCTTTTTAGTTTTGTGATTTTATAACCATTGTACACACTGGCTAATGTTTCTTTTGTAATATAAGATGCTCACCTAATAAAACTCCATTTGCAAAATCTCCTCTTATAAATCTTTGTTTTACTACTGAATTATTTAGAATAGTTTGGTCATGCGCAGATCCAGGCCATCGTGCTGTTATATTTTGGAACAGACCTTCAGCTGAGCATATCGCTTGAACGTTAATACTGAAATAGCCTTTTCTGTTCCTGTAAATTTCTGCATCATTGCCCCCTATAACAAAATAGCAGCATTATTATAGCTATATGCAGTAGTTCAGTGACTTTCTAAATAAACAATCTTACCAGGTGATGTTATTTTGATATGAGTACCATCAATGCATCCAACCACTCTTGGGAATCCTCTTATTTCATACCATTTATTTTGTTGCTCCCGAACTTCTTCTACATTATTTGGTAATTTGATGTAGCGAGGTCTCAGTGATGCTATTAAGGGGGTAACCCGTTGAACAATTCTGCAGACAGAGGACTTTGAAGGTCCAAAGATGTCACTTAGGCTTAATAAATGTCCTCCTGTGGCATATGCTCTTAGGCAAATTAAAAATTGGTTCATGGGACTTAAACATTTATTTCTGAAACAAGCAAAAATTTTAGTGTAAAGCCCTTTAAACTTATTTAATTTTATATTTGCCTTACCTTGCACTAGTAAACTGCAGATGTTCTTCTATTTGAGATAATACTTCAAACGCACTGTTTTTTGATAATCGAAATCTTTCAAAAAATTCTTTATTGGTATATGTCTCAAAATAGCTTGTGCGTTTGACATGTCTTGGGATTCTTATAACCAAATTATCTACTTGATCTACTTCATTCAATTGATTTTCCATCTGATTGTACTCATCAAGACCAAATAAATCTTCCGCATCGAAATCCAAAACGCCCAGATCCATCTTTTCAAAGTCACACACTATATTCTATATATACACTATAAACTATACTATACACTTTGGTGGAATTTACAACAAAAAAATATAAAAATAAAAATCCTATCAACACAAAAACCTACTTCCTACTTTTATATTATAGATTACTATACTACGATATACTATATACTATATAATAAGAATATAAAAATTAAAAACCAAATTAGACCAAAAAAATACGAGTTAACCTAACATCGACGATCAACAGAAGAAATTTAACCTCACTTATGTGTCAATATATGACAGAAGATGCATTTCAATGCATAGTCCAAGTTAAAATTTTTTCTTAAGTCGTCATAGTAGCTGACTTAAGCTTAAGCAAAAATATTTGTACTTAAGTAAAAATTTTTAGTTGGTGGAACGAAACTCAACGGACTTAAGTGAAAATTATTTCTTAAGATCAAATTTTAACTTAAATCGCGTTGGTGGAACTGGGCGTAAGTAATTTTCATTCATCTGACCGCGGAAATTTATCCGAACATATAATATATATATATATATATATATATATATATATATATATATATATATTGTGACGATTAGGGTTTATAGAAAATAATTTATAAGTTATATACCACATAATATTAGATATTGGTTGTTTTAAATAAGTTATATACTAGAGAATTTATAAAAATATATTTATGTGAGGGCATTTTAAAAAAATAGCATATAATAATTGTAAAAAGTTGTATTTTAGTAGTTATGATGTTGTAAAGAGATTTAAGTGAGCCATGTGCCTAGGCAACCAACTATACATACTCCAAGTGTCAAATTAAGAATCATAATTACGAATAAAAGTGGGGTTATATAATATA